>NC_069144.1:16095997-16096352 GCF_943734635.1 Anopheles cruzii | reverse complement strand
CTTTGAAGAGGTTGTCGCCACACAAAAAACAAGCCGCATAATCGCACGGCACCGGAAATGGACCGGAGGGTGGCGTCCCGTGCGTAAAAGAGCCGTCAATTCCGATGGCACGGGTTGACGTTGACAAATATTTCCAATGGGTAAACAACAACAACAACAACCAGACCGTGGTCAATGAGGAAGTGTGCAGGGATAGTGTGCATTTGCTGGCGGCTGATGCGGCTTGTTTTTTTTTTGCGCCACGAAGGTACCATAATGGCGATGTCCGCTGGCGCTTTGCCAACAGCAGAGTGTCAACAAGTTTTCGGGCGGAGATAAAAATCATCGCGTACTTTTTGAGGGCATCGTGTGTGAG
>NC_069144.1:15875771-16095897 GCF_943734635.1 Anopheles cruzii | reverse complement strand
TTAATCCGGCCCCCTTCCCCCCCCCCCCCCCCCCCCTTCCCCCTTTGAAGAGGTTGTCGCCGCACAAAAAACAAGCCGCATAATCGTACGGCACCGGAAATGGACAGCGGAGGGTGGCGTCCCGTGCGTAAAAGAGCCGTCAATTCCGATGCCACGGGTTGACGTTGACAAATATTTCCAATGGGTAAACAACAACAACAACTAGACCGTGGTCACCGAGGAAGTGTGCAGGGATAGTGTGCATTTGCTGGCGGCTAATGCGGTTTGTTTTTTTTTTTTGCGCCACGAAGGTACCATAATGGCGATGTCCGCTGGCGCTTTGCCAACAGCAGAGTGTCAACAAGTTTTCGGGCGGAGATAAAAATCATCGCGTACTTTTTGAGGGCATCGTGTGTGAGAAGTGTGTTGCTCGACTGGCACGAGCTCCCAAGGGGACGTGCTCTTAATATCATTTCAACGACTGTCCTGGCTGCTCGAGCAGAACGTATCGATTCCCAAGGATGCGGCCCCCCTAATTGGTCCTCGGGGCAACAAATCCAAGCGACTGTTTATTATTTATGTGCAAAGAGCAATGAAAGGTCCGCGGAGGGCCACATTTAATGTGTTTTGTAGTGGGGCTTATGCTACAAAAAAAGAAATCCTCTCCCGTTGGCAACAGGTGTGGCTGGCGTCCTAAAGTTTTTTTTCCGTTATCCCAAAGGTAGAATGTAATTAATAAAATGTGAAGCGATTAAAGTGCCCAACCGCGTTAGCGTCGATCCGAAGGGAAACCCCTCGAAAACGGATACATTGCGGCACATTTCAAAACAAAAGGATGCTAAAGGGAGTGCTGTTGATCAAACGCAGACCACAGAACACCGTGCGCTGGTGGCCACAAAGGTTGTCCGAGGGCGAGAAATAAAAATTTGGCTCCTTTTCTAGTACAGATCCCGGATACCCCTTCCTGACGCGCTTGACTCGCGTACGTGGCGTTGGGTTTCACTTTGCTTTTAATGTTGACAACAAAATGGCTCGTGAAACGCGAAGGAACAGTGGTGTGGCCTGGGGTTTTATCATCACTCGTCACGGAGCCGAGCTTAACACCGGTGAAAATGATGAAAGTTTGCGAACGAAAAGCGCCGACATTGGATGTGCGCGCCCGGGCAATGCTTATTGCAAAAGTTTGACACTTTCTCCACTGGTTGCCATCGGAGCCAACCAAGCCACCGGAAGCCGTTGTCTTTGGCGCTGGGTGACGCCCGGCGCACCGGTGGCGGAGCACATTCACGAAAAATGCGAATCTTTTTCGCCGTTTTTCGCACCACGCCGTAACCGTAACGTTAATGCAGCTGAAGCACCACATACAAACACGTCACAACGGGTCACACTTTGCGGGTGTGCGATACTTAACAACGTTTTCACATAAATCTTATATTACCCACGAGGCTACAGTTATAATGTTTAAAATGTTTCATTTCTTGCGCCTGAGGAACCGCCGATGACGGGCTCCACTCCACTCACAATAATACGCAAGCCTTTGGGGAATTGTCCGGGCCACCCGATGGGGAATTCAGACCGGGCCCACGTGGCGTTCGGTGGGCTAGGCTGAGCAGCAACCAATGTTCACTTCGCTCCAGTGCCCGGGTAACAAAATGGCGTCCCCGGCGTCCATAATGGATTTTATGTTTGCGAAAATGGAATCATAACCGGCGCTAGCCAAATTGGCGACGTAACGCATCAGGCGGGCAGGCCTTGAATGTTAAGTTGGCTCCGTCGTCAAAAGTGACACGGCGCAAAGTTTGCTAAAATATAAATCGCAGTAACCATTGGGCAGCGCAGCTTGGGAATTGATCGCGAGATTGATGAGAAATAACTCAGACATGCGGCTGGGCTGAAGTCGAGTCTCCGGAGGTAAGTAAGTTGCAAACGAGCTCGGGGCTCGGCCTTTTAGGGCAAACCAAGCCTCAATGGTGACGCGCGATAAAATCAATTTTCGAGCTCATTTTCGATCGGCGGCCGATGACACGCGGATGTTCCCTGCTCCCCCCCCCCGGCGAGAAGATCGAGACCCACGAAATTTCCGAGTAACTCTCCGGGTAGATAATGTTGCTCAAAAATTGCATCCTTGCAACTGCAACGGCGATCCGAACCTGGTCCTCGCTACAGTCCTCGAGGGAACGTTATAATCATCACGTTCCACGGTCGGCCAGAATCGAATCTCGTTCTCGGGCTTCCATCATCATCATCATCGTCAGCCGCTCCGTCATCGTCCGTGTTCTACTTCCGTTCCCTTTTTTCGGATTCGCCGCGTAAGAGAGCGGCACTTTCATCTCTTCATTATCGTCATTACACTGACGACGACGACCGTGCTTGCCGTGGAGCGCCTTCAAGAAGGTCAAAGGGTGGCGGGCTGGCGGGCAACAATTGAACCCTGTGGGGTGCACACAAGGGACGACACCATAGAGGGTGGTATCTCAATTTTGCAGCGTGCGCTTATTTTGCGCGACCGTAGGGCGGAAGCTGCGACCGACGAGCGGCCCGACTGCAATGGCGTCCTCCGGTTCCGGTGGAGAAATTACTTTACGTTCAGGGCGTCCCGGGCTGGGTCGCCGGGCCGGGTGTCATCCTTTCAGCGCTACAACCGACAATTTATTTCGCCTTCGGAGAGCTTCCACGTGGCGGCCGGCGGCTTGGGTGATATTATCCGGAAGCCGTCCCGAACGCGGCCACCCCGACACTGGGTTACTTTTAAAGAAGAACGCGTCCAACGAGCTCGCGCGAGGGAAGTTGAAAAACGAGTTTTCACTTTTTAGCACCGCTACCACTGAAGGTACACCGAAGTGTTAACGGCCATAATGGTAACGGTGTGGCAGCGGCAGAACTGCTGATGGTTATTCCGTGCGTGCGTGCGTGCGTGCGTGCGTGATCTTGCTAATTAGCACCGGCGGTAAAGGTGGAGCCTTCTTGAAAGTTTCTGCAGCCGGCTGATGTCGGGACGCTGATGTAGATGGCGGAGACCTACATGGTTTTAGTGTGCCGCTGCTAACCAGAATTTATGGTCGATCATGGCATTACCGCACGCTCCGCGCGAGATGGTGGCTGGCAAATTTTGAATGGATCCCGAAAACATGTATCATAATGCGCGTTGGAGTACCTGCGGCCCCGGAACCGGAAGCCGTGTCGTGCTTTGTGTCACCCGGCCCGGTTGCGATACTTTAACGCCCGTCGTTTCATCGTTTCACCGGTGCGCAGGGATTTCGGTCCCAGTTTTCCGGCTTTCGGGGCGACACCCGGCAAAGGATTCCTGGGCCCGGAGTCGGAAGTACTTATAATTGCTACAAGCGGCTTAATGTTTAATTCGGTGTATCGATGATCGATGGGTATCGAAAGGGTGATGAGACATGACACTCTGCGGTCTCGTACATGCAATTCAATTAAGCTGCAACACACCCAACATGCACCAACCGGGTTGAGGACACATTTGCCATTCTTCTAAAATCCGTTAAAATACGAAAGTTCATTTCTGGCACCGGTGAGCCTCGTTTTGATTGCACGTCGTATTTTACGCACAGAGCTTCCGGGATACCGGAAAGACTTCCGGTGTCCCGCTTCGTGGCGCGTTTTAGAGTGCACTCTCCGGAAAGTACTCTGCGCTATGAAAACATCGTGCGCGCGTACGCACCGCACGATTTGAACGTTTGAACTATAAAACGTCGGGATGCCGAAGCGCCCGAAATCCTTTTAAGCTGCAAGCTGCCCTCCGAAATGGCCGGTGGCCGCAAAACCGCAGGCTTTTTGGGCCCCGCGGAGGGAAGTTCTCGAAAGTGTCCAAAGCGTTGCATACGCGGTCGTGAATTTTTTGCGGCTCCCTTTGGCCAGTGTCTGCTTTCCGGCCGCTGGCCGTCGTTGGATAATGGCCATCTTACCTTTGTAAGAGGATTAACGCATTTTAGCCTTCAGCAAATTTTCACCCAAGCTCGGAGACGGGCCGCCGGCGGACGCGACAATTGCGAGCCACGGCAAAGCACCCGACTCGGGACTCTGAGAATAACCACACGCTCTGGACGTTGGATTTTTTTTTGGCTAGGAAGGACCTAGGATCAACTGCCAGCCAGTCAGCCCTTTTGCGGGGGTCCCCTGCGGGAAGGTCTGCTGTACCGAGTGTCTACCGAGCGATAAACGCTCACTTGGGTCGAGTGGACTAAGGATGTGTTTCAGTGCTACCCCACTGTGGCCCACTTCCGTTCCCCAAAAAAGGGTGCTAAGTAAAGCGGGGACCCTCCCGCGTCAGCGCGTTCTCGGCACCGGCCCGGTACCGGATAATGCTGAAATGGATTTAAGTCACTCACAACTCACGCTTCGCATTGAGATTTTATCACCACCACCCGGGAAGAAGTGTTCGTCGTCGGTTCGTAGGCCGCTCGCAACGTGTCAGTATTATGCTACCAACAGGCACCCTATTATCCATTCCCATTCTTTTGCGGCCGGCACCCGGGGCCGGATGGCACGGGTTTGACAACGGAAGAGGATAAAGTGGCTTACGGACGCGTTAGTAGCGGCGTCAAGTGTTTTATCCTTTGGCCGGGCGCTGGCAGCAGCGTATGTTCTAGTACGCGAACAAGCCGAGAACATACTGCCGATCCGAGGGTTGTTAATTGTTTCATGACATCGATCCAAATTGAATAAATAGTATTAATTGGGTGTCACTGAGTAACATTAATTAGCGTTCGTTTAGCATTGGCATTAGTATTAGCAAATTTCTGCTTCACCTCATTGTTTTTTGGTTTAGTTCTCGTTAAAATGTAATCTTTTGTACGAATTTTAACATGCAATATGAACAAACTCAGCAGCAACGGCAAAAGTGAAGGTGTAATAAATGCTCGCTAGCTCAGCGTTTGTGTTTCTTACGGAAGAAAAAATATTCTACATACCTTAAGTTTAATAAAGCACAACTCGGAAGATGAAGCTACGGGCACTCCTTTGGTACGGCTACGGTATGCACCAAAAGCGGCTCCAGAAGCTCCATAGTGGCGTTGTTTGCCTTCCGCGCTGGCGTGCATGACTGGCACTGGCCCCGCCGCAGGACCAGCTGTCTGTGCAGCGAACGAACAAAGTGTGTCTGTGTGCCGCCGGTGAAGCATACGTGTAGCGCCCAGTGCGTTCCACGTTACTAGACCCACCGCAGGTACCTTGGTACACGTGAGTTGTGGTCCTTGGTTTCACACCAGGGCCCCGGTGGAAAGTTTCGTTTTCAATAGACCGCCTGGACTGGCTTGAATTTTTGCACCCATCGAAATGAACAATCGTAAGCCGGCCGGCAGCGAAAGGCTGCACCGTGGCAGCGAAAAGTGCTTCCAGCAGGAAAAACACCACTCTGGCGGAAGCGGTCCGTGCCCGGAGTGGAGCCCCCTCCAGTCAGGGGAAAGCGTAACAAATGAAAGAAAAAAATAAAACACCCCTCGCCGGAAGCGAAGTCGCGAACCGATACATTTCACCTGGTCGACTGGAAAAAAAAATTAAAACACAAGGACCTGGTAAGCGATCCACATCCTCCGATCACTCGATTGCGTTTATGAGCGAACTCGTTAGTCTGTTTAGAATTCCTGGCCCCCTCGGCCGGCTAACGTGGGGTACGTGTTTTAAAGGTTGAATAAGGGTTCTACCGGACCTGCCCCCCCCGGTACAGCATGATCGGGTGAGTTACGGACGAAAGCCGTACGTAACCCTTTTTGGGTCCGTGGGTAAGGTTATGGCCACACGTGAGTGGAAACTGTTATTTGGCGCGAGCAGCAATGAGCAAGCGAAAAATGTTCCGAACGCAAGCAGAAACTAGTGAATAGTGAATCGGTTCGGGTTCAGTTCAGAGCCGGCCTTTGAAGTGATAATAAATGAAGTTAGCCTCGGCACGGCACGCCGCGAAGAAATAGTACGTGTGCAATTGTTTATTACACACCGGGAGTTTGGTTTTTCTTGCCACCCCCTCGGAATGCATACATTTGTTTGTAATAAAATAAAAGCGTGAGAAAACATTTCAAACGGCTCGTCTGGCGGTCTTTCTGTGGCTGTGGAGCACAAAAGGGAAACTCGTTCTTTGTTCTGTGTAGGCGAATGCAACAATGTGGGGTTTAAATGCATATGCCGTTGCAAAGCGCTGTGCACTTTATTTTGTGAGCCAAAACCACCCGCACTTCGGATTGGAAGCAATTGTTTTCCGAGCATTGCGAGTGCTTAAAGAAGGCCCAGGGTTTTGGTTAATGGACTGCGATACTTGATATGTGATGTGTTTGGTTTGAGTTACTTGAAACTTGAGGGTGCATTTAATGCATTCATCCTTCGAGACCATTATGTGTTACTTGCAAGCACATACATTTACCTGTCGATATATAAACTTTAAAAGAATACATATAAAAAGGAGTCATCTCTGTAACCATATTAACTTGAACAACATCACCGTCTTCAGTCTAACGTAAAACCTTCACAAATAACGCCATTAATCGAAAGCATAGTTGAGCGAAAAATTGCCGGCCATCGCCGTTCACAGTAATGGACGCAGTGCAAACGGGAACGGAATTAGTAAGAAAATAATACTTAATTACCAGGTAATACAGCCCCGCAAGGTACCAGAAACGCGTCGCAAGCCGCGAACGGGTGAAAACAATTTTCTCGTTCCAATGTCACTCGCCAAAGTACCCTCTAAAACTGTGAGTCCGCGTGGCGAACGAATGTGGTGCACGACGACGACGACGACGGTCAATTGCAATCTTTTCTGATGGTGCTCGCTCCCTCGCGGTAATTGCCAGCTGGCTGGCGGACCTTGTTCGCCCTTGCCCTTTTATGCTGATCAAAGCGCGCGTTGCTGCGAACCCGACGGAAGAACTGCAATTTTGGCGATTAGATTCGCGAAAACGAGCACGAAAATAGTGTCGGAAAAGCGAAAATGCAAAACAAGGATGTTTATAAACATGCCGCGCACCCCGGTGAGCATGTGTCCGGGATGCACTTTCCGCAGTAACATCTCGCTAACGAAGCCTCGAAGGTACCTAATCGGGATAAAGTTTCAAATGGGTCGTAAAAATTTACTATAATGGCAATGCACGGTCTGACGTTTGCTTTCGATTTTGAGCTATTTTTGAGGTGGTGGAGTTCGGCTTAAGACGTGGTCTGCTGTTGATCTTGCGGCGTAGAACTAAGCAGCGATTAACATGAACATACTGTTATAGGTACACTGTTGGGCATTTATTTTCGCATTAAATTACCTTCCCCAATCGGAAGTGCCGTTTTCTGCCCACCACACAATCGACGCGTGGTACGTCGAATGATAAATTGTTTTCAGCCTTCCTGTTTACCTTTTGCATTTCTTTGACCTTTGGCCGGCTGTGGCTGACCAATTATACCGCCGGTTTCATTAACGTCCGATTAATCCATTCAGTTTCTCGATGGCTCTCTAATGGCCTGACGATGAATATCGCCCACCGCGTGAGCTGGAAATTGATGCCAAAACACCCATCAGCGGTGAGTGATTTTTTCTGGGCGGGATAATTAATGGCACACGAGCATGGACGAGTGACCATGGCCGCACGAATTTATGGCTTGCAGCACGAATGTCCTTCAACAAGCAAATCGCCCTTCAAATGTGTGGTCAGAAAGTCACACAAAAAGACGGATGGGTTCTGTGAGCCGAATTGGGTTATTTAAAGAAAATGCCGCACAAAATTGCCACAATGCGACCCCCGGCCCGGCTATCGATTGCCACAGCAGGACACGAAAGGATCGCATCTAATTGAAAGATATTAAAATATTGAAAATAAGATTAATGTGCCTTCGCGCGTCGCGGTGTCAACAGGCGGCCGTTGCCGGGACACTGCAACGGCATGCCACCAACGTCGTATCCCGTCTGTTGGCTGCCGGACTGCCGGAGGCGAAAGAAGAACGTGATGGCTCCTCCTCCTCGCTTGCCACAGCGTACCGATCCGATCCGAGAGATCCGAGCGTCGTGAGGAAGAAATTAAAAATTCCCCTCGGGCGCTGTCCCGGGAAGATGAAGGATCGGACGAACCGGGACGTATCTGTGCGCTGGCAATAAATTGTCCGGCGAAGATGCGAACTTTGACTTCTCGGTGATGGATTTGTCGTCGGCCGAGCGTTAAGTTTGGTTGTGTGTGGCTCGTGTCCGGAACTGGCCGATTTGCAGACGGCGTGTTTCTTGTATCAGTACGGGTGGTGCCATGGGACGTCCACGCAGGCCGTGGGGCCATAAATCATACAAAATAGTCAGCCGGAAGTTGTTCCAGCTGGCCAGCAGGGGAAGTGGACATAATGGAGTAAGTTTGTTTTTCTAAAGCAGAAGGAGTACACACCACAAAAAGGAGCTAGGAGTCAATGTTGAGGATCAAAAGACCATTGTGCAATAATTTGCTCGGCAAACACTCTTCCCAAAGGATGCTTTGGGGCTGGAGGTCAGCGCAGGAATCAGGGCTACAAATCTTTCATCAGCGTGCCCGCGCCCCAGACCGGAAATGAGTCCGACACCCGATATGACGCCGGTTTGTCGCACAGCACGTAGTTCGGGAAACCGGTCCGGAGTCGGTGATTGATGGTGCGTGGCGTGCAATGGCCCAATGGATTGTCATTAGCCGTGTGTGTACCCAAAGTCGACGGACCCCCGGGACAGAGAGAGAGAGAGAGTGAGACTCACAGCACTTGGCCGTAGCCATTACATTCCTATCACGCGACAACAATCCTGCCCCCGGCCTTGCAGCAGCCTCAGACAAAAGGTTCGATCCGTGTTTAGTCTTCGTTCGGATCGGATCGACCACTTTCGGATGGCCCCGAGGGCAAACCTGGTCCAGGGACGGGGTTTGAAAAGGTAGACGGAGGTCTGGCTGTCACAATGGAGGCGCCTGGTGGCCGACGTGGCCACGTGTACGTGTACGGATTTCGTAGGCCTTGCCGGAGAAGGATATTTTACACCGGGCGGCTACCGGGTCGTGTCCTTTGTAATGATGAATGCTCTTCGGGGCACTCCTGTAGGCGTCCCGATTGTCTTTGTGGTGCGGAACCGTAACGGAACCGTTTTCTTTGTTTCGCTTGCAGCACCAACTCGGGCCATCTCGGGTCTTCTGGTGACTTCGTGATGCTCCTGTAAGTTGATGGCACACACACACCAGCACCCTACGGTTGCCTGGGCGACGACGATTTGTGACGTTCGGGTATTGTGAACACGCATCACGTTTCAACGGCACCTAAATACGGGCGCATCTAATTTCTGCAAAGAGGATTTTTACTATCCGACCACGTGTTGGTGGTGTACGCCCCTGCATCAACATTATGACCGTTACCGTCGTCGTCGTCGTCGTTCGACCAGTCATCATGAGCTCGATTGTAGTGTACCACTTTGCTGTGCTTTGTGGCTTCTCGCTGCCCGACCAAACGATCGTTGTTCACATTGGTGCAATCGTCTGCATTTAGCCTACTGTGCTTTTGTGGGTTAATTTGCACAAACGATTCCACAGCTCCCGGTCAGAGCCACAGTGTGTCTATTTTCGGGCCCCCGCCCCAAACCGAACTCCATTATGCCGGAACGTGCAATAAAATGGCACCGGAAGTGGCGACGGCGGGTGGGGCAGACTCAGCAGCACCAAGGCGGTTTACTTCTTGTAGTTATTGGGTGTTCAAGAATTTGGGAGCATTCGTTTTGAGGCTTTATGTGCGTCGAATTAGAGACGGCGGTTTATGATGTTGAACCCGCTTACTTTACAGCTCCCGTAGCGTGTTCCCGTAAGGACCTAGGGTAGCCAACCGCACCCGATTTTGTGTATTTAAAACAATAGTTTAAGTGGGACACGGAGCCAACCCACTACTTTCATGGTTATTACTCTTTTTGATTCAACTAAGCAATTTATTGTTTAAAACTTTTTAACCATATAATCGAACACCGAAAGGGCCAATTCATAATAATCGACCTCGTTTTAAATAAAAAACAAACCTTCCACGATTCCGGTTAAAAAGTAAACGTAGCGACTCGACCTCGGATCGATAACACACTGACCCTCTAACAGCACTCGGTGCCAGCAGTGACCAATTTTGAGGGCAACAATTTTCATTCAACAAGCGTGCTGCATGTCACAACGAACGAAATCGAAAGCTCCACCTTCCGGCCGGTGGGGCTGGGCCATTTGTGGTCACCAACCTTTGTTCCGAGTTCCGTCGGTTCGGCGCCCGAGAAGTGGGTGGAAAGGCGGTGCTAGAAAGTTAGTCACCGACCGGCTACCCAGAATCATCCGCGTCGACCACTCGACCGCCGGCGGCGTGAGTGTGGCCGAGCGTGAACTTCACTTGACGCCTGACGACCTGTGAGATTTAGGGCCATTTATCAACCGGAACTCTCTCAAGTACGTGCCTGAGGCCGTCACGGACCGTCGCTCGGTTGGCCGCCCGTGCCATTTTCGCTGCTCGCTCATTCGTATCCATTTACCCTCGCCGAGCCTCGCCGTATCGCCTTCCTGGGCAAGGTCTTGGCAAGTAATAGGCTCGCCGACCCCGCGTCCTCGGAGGGGGGTTTTCCGGCTTCGATGCTCCGACCCATCCCGTAACCCGCTGCTGCTTACTTTATCCAGTTGATTTGTCTTAATTTTGGCGCCAGCAAGGCGACATAATCAGCATCTTCTCGTGGCCCCGGGCCCGTTGCCCTGGTGTGTGTGTGTGAGTTCGAAACATCAAAACGAGAACCCAACGCGGAGCATAAATTGCGTCTGCGGCCAGTCATGCGGAAAAGGGGTTTGTGGGCCGGTGTCGCCACTGTGTTTCCGGGTTAAAGGCAGGACACTTGCAGGCATTGGTTTGGGGCTGCCGAACGCGCAGCCGAGTGCCCTGGGTCGTTAAGGAGTTTGCCACGGAATGAACCAATTTACGGATCAATAAATTGACTTAACGGAAAGGATTGTGCCGCTTGCACTTCCTGGTTTTGCTACCGATTATCGCATCACCACGCGCTTCGCTGGCCGCCGTTACGATTACGCCGCGTCTTTCTTGTTATGTGGTGTGCTGTTATTGTGTTAACAAATTTATTTCTCATTTCCAACAACGCGAGCGTCTCACGCGAACGGCGCCCAAGGCGCGAAGGGTGTTGTTCCATTTTTCACCGTCTGCTTCAATTTTCCACTCGCTGGGTTTGTCGGATTGGCAACAGGGAGGGCAAAAGCGGTGGACCCGCAGGATGGTTTCTTGTCATATTTACAAGCAAGCAGCGGATGTGCTACCCGACCGGAAGTGGGAAGAATCGCCCGACACCGTGCGGGAAGTGTAATGAATTTATTTTCGCCCCACAAATGGGGTTTCTAAATCGCGTTTGCTACTTTCTCGGCTCCGGATCTTTGTGCAGCGATCAAACCGTGCCGGTGTGATGGAAGGAAGTCAGCGAGCATAACCGGAACGGAAGCCAACTTGCTTCCGGGAGCATCGCAGATCCCACGCACAGCCAGAAGAAAGTTTATTATGTTTTTTTAGACTGTTGATAAGTTTATAAAAAGTACGTTCGATTATTTGCGCTTCTCGGCTTGCGACTGTCACGCTTTATTAAAAAGGAAAAAAAACGTCCATCTTGTAATATAAATATTTCTGTCCCTCCTTCGGCTATCGGATTCTGGAATGGGTTCGTTCGCTGCACCGAAGTCGTTTTCCGAGCAACAACCTATGAGAGTCAGACACGCCCGGAGGCTGACAGCTAGTGTAGGAAGCCTTAAATCATTCGCCGGAAGTAACCTGTCGCATTAGTGATCGGCTCCAAGGGAGTGGATGTAACGGCGTCGGCGTACCGTTACGTACCGCTGACGTACTTAGGTTGGTCGGTTGCATCAAATAGCTGCCAACCGAAAGTGTTGAAGGAGTCTTTAATATTTTGTTCATTTTCAACCACAGCGCGGTTAGGGGTCTTGGTTGCTGTTAGTTTCTCTTTCGAATCTACCCTACAATGTATGCCCGGTCTCGGCAGTTTTTCGATTAACTCTTGACGACGCCCCTCGACGGGTTCTGACTTTTGTTTGTCCACTTTTCACCGTCGGTGTGTCTATCTACCTAATGCTTTTCGTGCTCTGCGCCACACGCCGTCCAAGAGTCATGTTATCATGTTCGGGCCCGTGAAATCCGGAAGGTCTGGAAGCCGGCTGGCGAGACACCCCAATCCGGCGTAGAACGGACTGTGATGGCGCTGCGTGGCGTGTGAGAATAAAGAAAATTCTATTAATTTTATTACCATATAAATGAAATAAAATAAAAATAAAATAGATCGCAATCGAATGTGCGCCCGGCGGTGGCCACTTTGGCAATCGATTGCTGATGATGGTGTTCAACACGATTGTATTATCAGGCCGATAAAGTTTTATGGCGCACGGTGGACGGAGCGACGGAACCGGATTGCCGCCACCGGAACTGCCGCCGGAAACGCTGGGAAACGGCGATGAGCCATCGCCACCGCCGCCGACGGGAGGGTGAGTGTTGTTTTGGAATTCGAGCGCAGCGGATATTGGCGGCCAGCCGGTGTCAGGGGTGAATGACAAAACCGAACTAGGCAGTCAAGCGAGAGAGAGAGAAGGAAAAAAAACATGCAAAACATTGTATCAACCGCACACAGCCACAAATTTGGGCCTGTCGGTCGGGAGTGCCGATAGGAGTACCGATAGGAAATCCGCCGACGGGATTGTGGCAGCCGGGAAAAAGCGGATATACGGTGCCCATTCCGGGGGTGGTGGTTGCATCCATCTTTGTTAGCAAAAATGGAGCCCAGGATTAGGATCGGACGGCGTTCAAATCATATTCAATTAGTGTCTTCTATTGCGTCAACTCTTTTGTATCGAATCCATTTAGCATGCCCATTGGGTCCTTTTTGGTCGTTTTCAGTTTGATTTGATAGCCAAAAACCGTTTATAAAAAGGCTCTCAATTGGTTCCCAAATTTTCTGCCGCAAGCTAGTTCCACTTCATTGCTCCTGGGGCCGGGGCCGGTGCCATGGCCAGGCAACCGCAAGGACATAAATATTCCTTTCGCACAACGTACAACATACTGCACGGACCGGCGACGGTCCGTTTATGTCGGACACCCATTTTAGGGTCAGCGGCGTGGTCAGCACCAAAGTCCAACTGCTGCTGGACTGCTGCTGGAGCGCAGGAGCAGCGCAATGGGAAAATATTTTCATTACTGCGCCACGCAAATGCACTGCAACTTTGCACTATCGTGGACCGGAATGGTTCGGGGCCGATCCCTTTTTTTGTGCTCCCCAATTCCTGGCTGCAACTATTTTACCGACCATGTGCTAACATAAATATTGTGACTAACCTAAGCCACCCCGGGAATGGTCACAAAACCACCTCCGCCGCCGTGCCAACAAGTCTACGAACTGCGGGATAAACTTTTGGGCAGCAGAAGAGCGCAAGAGAGTGGATCGCTTAAAGCGTGTCGTTGCTGTGTCGGCAGATTAACCAAAGCGTACAGAGTTCGAACGTTGAGGTGCGAAGTAACGGTACGGATATCATTAACACCATTAGCACTGCAAACTTTTTCAAAACGTCTCGTCGAAATTGGTGAGAAATTGGAGAGACCCGATTTACGGTCCCGTAAACGGTGACACATTGGCAAAATGACTCCTCCAACTAACACAGGCTCGCAGTGAGGCCGTACCGTAGCCACTGCCTCCTATTACGGGATGGAGTTGGGAAACTTTATTTTCGCTTTTCCCCGGACCAGGACGATATAAAAATCCAGTTCCCGTCGCCTGGCGCAAGGTCTGTTACCCCGTTTGGCACGGCTGCTAGCTCCCGGCGGATAGTTCCCGGCTGGTTCCGCCGTCGGTCGTAAGATGCCCAATCCTAGCAGCCGGTGTGCTAGGACGTAACGATGTGCAAATGGAAAATGTAAATTCTGATCCGCTGCAGCCGGCATTTGTTTGAGCAGGCGGCGACGGCGATGACGCTGACGGTGCCGGGTTTGGCCGGGAAAAAGTCGATTGTTTTGTTATGTTTTCTCGACTCCTGGCGCTCGGATTTGATTTGATTGATTTGCTTGAACGTTATTCGAACGTCCCCGTCCCGCGAACTCGTCCCGAATTTACTCTCCCCCACCGCGCTGCGCAATCAGCGAGGTGCAAAAATCTGGCGCACAATTGTGGCAATAATCGAGCGCCGGATCGGAACGAAAGCAGAAAGTTCACATATTGACGAATCGAAATATCGGTGCGGGCCATAAAATTGGCAGTTACTGAGAGTTCGCCGGTGGGGCCACGTGTGTGGACCTGGGGCCCATTTTGTCCTAATAGTTTTGAGTTTCATTATTTCTTTTTGCTATTTAATACTGACCTTTGTGCACTCCCCAGGAGCTGCGTGCGAAAGAGTAATAAATATATGAAAAAGTTTTTAAAGTAACAACGTCTTTTTTGTGTGAATTTCATTAAAGTAGCAGAGTTAAATCCATCAATTTGGCACCCCTAAAACAGATGATGCTTGTTCGCCCGGTGGGTTCGAAACGTGGCCCCAAACATGCTCGTTGAATTCATCCGTTTTGATGAGAAAATAAACGCGCGTTCCGGGCGTTCGAAATAGAATCATCGGTGGATTCGGTGTATCCGAAACCGGGACCATGAAACCATTAAACTGATCGAAATGGGGCTCACCCAAACGGGGCCGTGCGTTGTGTTTTATTCGTGTTTTTCTTCGACAGAAAAGTCGTCATAAGCATTTTTATTATCACACTTCATGGGCGATGCTCCCGAAAAGCACGGGGCGCGAACTGACCGACCCGTTGTCGAAGGGCTGCCCGAAGGGCTGCACGGTCACGGGGTTCGAACAGATATTTCAAATGGCCGGGTGACACACACGCCGGGCTTTGGAATCGATTTGGATCACGGGACACGGACGAAAGTGGTTTCGATTCCACGCCACGCCACGCAATCGCCAGACAAAAGTTGGGCCCCCGGAAGTTTAGATTGAAGCTAACATGGCCAGAGGGCCATAAATTTATCTTTCCACCGCCGGTCGCTCGCTTGTCAGTCGCTGTCGACCGACGGAATCGAGTGCCGGTTCGAGTGCCGCTACCATCCGGGAGAAAGAGAGAGCGAGAGCTGTGGACAAGCTGGGGGCACCACGGGTCCTTCGTGGTCCTGACCCACAATCCAATGGCCACCAGCTTGGTGGCACTTCTTTCCACAGCCGGACTCCGGTGCCCGCGGTACGGTTGTGCCTATTTCTTGCCAACCCATCCGCCGACCACAAAGCAGCGGGCACGCGGTCCCCTCCAGCGCTCGTGCGAATACAGATGTTCGACTGTCAACAAATTTATTTAGAATTTATGTTTCTCTGAGGTTACACACATGCTCGCCGGACGCCGGTGGACGTGGCAAACACTCTCCCTCTCTCTGCGTTCGCTTACACCATCCTGTCGAACGATGGTTGTCGAGGCTATCACCCCTGCCTGGCCTGGGGAACCGAAACAAAAAAGCCAGAAAGCCAGTCCTTGAAGAGTGTGAAGACCCGGAGCCGATGCCTCAGGCTTCCATCCGGCGGGGTGTGTTGTGTGACCCGTACCCCGAGTGATGGTGAATAACGAGCAAAAACGGGTGCATATTGACAGCAAAACGAACCGCGATGGATAGGCGAATCGGTGGACCCAGCGGAGCGCAGTTGATGCAGTTTTTCGCGGATCGCACAGGCCGCAGAGGCCACTTCCTGGGGCATCCCTGATAAGCTGAATGGATGTCGAGTGCCGGTGGCAAGCACACGCCGCGCGGTTCGGTGCTAATCGAAACCCTGGCCATCAGTTAGAATGCGTCGATGAAGGCGTTGATGTGGCGCGCATTTTGAATCTAGCCGCCACGTGCTTGGGTTTGAATACTTTAAAACGTTTTTTTTTATTATCTAATGGTGTAGTTTAAATAACGGAGTGTAAAATACACCATAAAACCATCAAGAAAGTAGGTTTTTTCATTATCTTGTTGCTTTAAATTTAATTACCCGGAGAGATTGGCTAAAAGCACTGGCAGTTTAATCGAAATTTGCCGGAAACGCCACACCACGTGCGATTTCGACGTGCGCTTACCCTCACAGCTGGTGGTGATTGGCCGGCGGCGCTGTTGCTACTGTGGTTAACGGCTGTGGCTTAGTGGTGTGATTAAGTGATTTATGGGGCTTGATATGTGTGCTGTGCGTGTTCGAAGTGGTTTTTGCACTCCGCGGCGGCATTTACAGGTTGCCCACCATTAGGTCCCACCGCTACGACCGACCGTTAACTGGCCGTTAACAACAAAACCCGGTATTAATGGGACCTCAAACACCACTTTAAAGTGGGTAAAAGTAGTGTTGAGAACCGGACACTATCGTGAATTTCAGAATTCTTACTCACGACAGTGGCCACAGCATCCTTGCAGTTTCGAACCTAAAAATCCAAACCGGGTGCGCGTTTCGCCTTTGGCCGCAGACAAAGCTAGAAACACACACAGAAACAAACAACGAGTACCCATGAAACGGAAAAGTATAAATTTTCAATAAAAATATTGATGATTTATTAGCCCGTGCCAAAGTTGGGCCGGCGCCCGAAAAGATTGGAAATATGATGAATCGAGAGCGGCGTCGTCGGTTTGCGGATTTGGCCGCCCGGAGCCCGGCAGAGCAGCGAAGGTTGTTTATGGTGATGGCCCTAAACTTGCGAGACACGATTTGCGCTAGGATGTTTCGAAGACGAACACCGTCGGCGGCAACCCAGAGGCGGGTTGTTTCTTTTCAGACCGCCAGCATATAAGCATAAAACGCGGGTACTCGCGGAGTGAGAGATGATAACCGGGTTCGCAGTTCGCAGCAGACATTTCGTCCGCTACCCGCTCCGAACACGCCCACCCAGTTCCGCGATAGTTCGAGTATCTCGGAACCGATCGAAAGATCGTTAGTGACTAGTGGCGCCCTCGAAAAGGTGGCGGAGGCGAAACCGAAGCCAAACTCATGTCTTCCAGTCGAATAAAATTGATTGAATTCATAACTTTGTAGGTTCACAGCCGCCTGGTCCGCCCGGCGAGATGATCCTGCCTCGGCCTCGGTGGTAGCTTTAACTCGCGGCCAATCGTGGCTCACGGTTTGATTTTTTTGTACCAGACGCTGCGCAAAGTTTGTTGCTTCAACTTTTCCCGAACGCCACGGAAACGCCGGTTCCGCCAGCTCAACATGCCTCGGAACATATATTTCTTTCCGGCGATACATTTTATGCGTCGGAAAGTTGGGGAAAACGGACGAATGGAAAATGGAAACAAATACCGCTTGCAATATTTTGCATGCGGAAATATTTTAGTGACTGGCCGCTTTTTTCTCTTCCTCTCTCTCTCTCTCTTTCTCTGCCTTCTCAACGACAGCTGCTGTTGAAAGCGGCTCTGCCGAACGGCCGAACGGAAGCGCGCAGTGTAGGTTTTGCGGTTGAAGCATGACTCTGCTGAACTGGCTGCTTGAAGAGGTGCTCGTGACGTGTTCCGAAAGGCACTTGTGGTCGAGACACTCACAAAAACACAGCCGCAGCCCGAAGATACATGATCCTCTTTAACACGTGAAGCGTTAAACGTTATCTGCATTTTGTATCGGTGGTTTTTTCGGTCTCTTTCTCTCTTTTTTGCAGTATCGCGTATTGGAGCAAAATAAACGCAGCACATGCCCCTTGGTAGATAAAAGGCGGAAGATGTCTACATTTTGTTATCATCACATTTTATGGATAAGTTTGCAATGCTTTGCATAACATTGCCGATACAGGGTTCCAAGCTAAAGCGCTTTGCCTTTGAAACTTGGGCCAAACCTTCTAATTATAGAAGGTCATAAAAAATGACCCAACATATTTCGTAATCACCTTCATGCATTTATCACCAAACCCGTTCCCATATTTTCCCACAGTGCAGCACCCAAAACGCCACCCGTAGGGCTGGATACCTAACCCTTTTTGTGTTTTGGTCCATGCGTGTGTTTGTTGCCCCGCTTCCGGATCCGGATCGGTGACTCGACTCGAATGGCCAGCAAAAACGGAGGATAAGCTTCGGCGCCAGCTGGCCATCCACTAGCCGGTGGACCGGACCGGAAGTGGATGGATGGCTTGACTTAAATAACGAACACACGCGTCAAACCGAGTGTTGGGGAGGGGGGGGACTCCCTGGGGTCTCATCACAATGGTCACCCATCCTTCGGACGCATATTTAAACGATGCCCGCGTTCCGTCTTCCGATGAGCCATTCTATCTTCTTTTTTGTGTTCATGCCACGCGCTGGCTTCTAAATGACCGGCCATTTGCCGGGGCCCGGGAACCTCGTGTCACGAACCGGGCCCAAAGTGACGATGGAATTGGCCAAACGCCAACCAACCGACCGACGGAAGATTACTGCCGCGCGTGGTGCACTATAGTGCATTTGATCCATCATTCATTGAAGATCGCAGGGCCGTTGGGCCGCTTTTGCAAGCGCGCAAAATGACGCCCAGGACACGTTTTTGGGTGCCGCAGTGCCGTGGCGCGTTTTGGCTCGGCCATTGAGGCCGCCAGGCCAGTGAAAGGACGACGACGATGACGTGTTGGTATTCATCGTTGGTGCTCATCGTTCCGGCTGCTGGTCAAGCTGGTACCCGTCTTGAAGCCGCCGGTTGAACACAAAAGAATTCGGACCCGGCGCGAGTGCGAGCCCATAATGCGCATTTGGGTGCGAGTTTATGTTATTAATTTACGATACGCCCCGGGGGTGCCACCGTGTGATGCTTTCAAAGCTCAAAATTACGATTATTTTCGCCTGCGGCTTATGGGGCTTTAAATAAACGTTACAGCAGTGGACGAAGAAAGGTAAGAAAATTATTTATGATTGGTTTTTTCTGATTAATTTGCTCAGTATGGAAACCGTTAGATAGGTTTATAACGCTGGAAACTATCATGTACACCTGGTCCCGATGGTATCCCTGCCAACATTCTCAAGCGATGCAGCCGATTAAAAGCGATTCAAAATACACTACGGCTCAGTTTTAATATGTCAATCTACATCAGGCTCGCATATATGGTTTGAAATGAATTTGCCACCATAAACAACGGTGATAAAAATAATCCCTGCAACTACCGAGGCATTATAATGCAAAGTGCCTGCGCGAAGGTCTTCGAGATTCTCGTGTTGGAGGAACTCCTACCAGCGATACGGCATTACATCTGCCCTAACCAACATGGGTTCATGCCTTAAGGATCAACTACTACGACCCTGGCTGAACTCATCTACTTTAAAGGTCTATTTATTTATTTGGTGTTTCTGGATATCAACATACTTAACTACAATCAACTGTTCTTTCAGCAATTCGCGAGTACTACAAGGTCCTTGGCCCGTTGTTGTTTATCAACGATCTATGCTGATCTGCTGTCACATTCTCAATTTCTGGCGGCTCGTTGACAATTCTTCAATAAATAAATAAAATTAAATACCTAATCCCGATCACTAAAGTGCCTTCTCGGTGGCTCGGTTTAAAGCCGATTCCGTTAGTCACGCGATGGAAGAGATTAATCGAAGGCAAGCTAAATCTTTTATAAGCCGCACTGGGCGGGAACGAGGGGCCACAACAGCCGCCGCCGCCGCCGCCGCCGCCGCCGCCGCCGCCAGTTAACCTTAATCCATTCATAATCTGCCACACCGAGTTCTGGCTTGCTTATCGCCTCGCCGCCTCACCAAACCGTCTGCGGGTCGTGGCGTGGCGTCCGCAACAAATCGTCATTCGCACAACCATAATTGACGCCTCCGCAGCTGAACTCTACGCAAATGGTAACTCACGCAAGCGCACGGCCTGGCGTACGGCGTGCGGTTTGTGAGTAATTGAAAATTCAATTGATTTCAATTAACATCAAACACTAAGACCAACATTGACAGGCGGGCTAGGGCGGGCCCTGGCCATAGCAACTGCGATGACGACGACGACGGGGCCCTACGCTTCGACGAAAGTTGTGAGAACGATCGCTTGTCTCTTGCTAGACGCGACTTCCCAACCCGAACCAGGTTCGTCCGTGGGCCAGCCGTGGAGCGACCTAAAATCCTATTAAACCTTGCGCTTTGCGACGTACGATACTTGAATAAATACAATCAGCTACGGTGAACAAATGTTAGACCGATTGTTACCGCAACTCATGGACCCGTTTTACAGTATTAACATTCATAATTGTTGTAAGCTTGTATAATTTTATTTGCATCATCTGCAGTGACTTTGTGCCATTTGCAAAAAAAGGTTCCCAAATCGGGTTAGCGGTTTGGTTCGTTTATTGGTACGATCCAAACAACTGCATAGGCAAACAACAAAGGCAGTAATTATGTGGCAACCCTTCCTGCGGCACAATGGCAGCTGCGGAGTGTCTGCGAAGCTGTGTCATCGTTTGCCCACGTAATAATTAGCATATTGCATTATTGCACAAATGCAACACGCTACGCTCCGCGCTGGCACATGGAGCGGTGAAGTAAATGGAGTCGCAAACTCGTAGGATGGTCGGTTCACGTGTCTTGAGGATGACGAAAGGCGGGTCACTTCGGGCGGGCCGCACGACGACGCCATAAATATGGATGCATGATGCTCGTCGTCTGAAACTCCCCGAAAGCGCACGAAAGACGCACACACGTGATCCGGGCTGTCGGTCGATCCGTCGAATGCAAATGATGTTGGTCGCGCGACACAGCATCAAATCGGGGCTGTGTGGGTGAAGGAAAACGGTGACCCCAAAAACTGTGCCACACCCGCTTTCCGTTCATCGTTTTCCCATACCCGGCGCACCACGATGCGATCGGCCGTGTGGGTAGCGCGGAGCGTATCGCGCGGAAAGGAGATTGAAATAAATTGCTTTTTCGAAAAAGTTCACTCCTGCGCCCCCATAATTCATCGCCCAGTGTCCCGTGTGTGTGTGTGTGCCGCCGTTGACCGCCGCCGTGAGTTGAGCGAGTGGAGTTAATTAAAGCATATTAAAAATCATGACCACCGAAAAGTTCGACAAACACAGTATCCGGGGCCCGCCACGAGCCCGCAGGATCGCCTTCGTGCCACACGATGTGGCGCAAGTGGTGCCACGTTTGGCACCACGGCTCCACCACCTTCAGGCGTGGCCCGAAGGTTGCAAAAATAAATTTAATGCATATGAATAAGAAACGAAATAAAATTTATTAAAATTGTATAACGAAGTTTGACAGCAGCCCCCCCACGGGGGTGGCTCGGGGAACTTGTTGGCCGGGGTTCCCATTCACTGCGTCACTTTTTGAATTGCACGTCCTTTTGCTTCTTTTTCGGTCGCGTTTCTTTCTTGGTGGGGGTTTTTTGAACACCATGGGAAGGTGAAAATATATGCACGAGAAGCGAGTGTTCCCGACCCGTGTTCATAATGATCGAAACATCTCTACATCATCACCACCACCAACCCGTTAGCGGGTTGGTCTTCAACTTCATCTTCATCGGAACGGAACGGGGCAAAGTACAAGAACTTCCCTCACCGAAAGTCGGCAACTTGTGCCATTCCGGAGCGCGACTGCCGGCTGCAATTGGCAGTTCCGCTGGCGCACAACACAATGTCTAACAAGCGGAAGCGGCGTGAGTGTATGCCTGGCACTTATTGAAAGTTCCGGAGCCAGCCGCAGTCTCGGAGGTGTCTTTACGGCCAAAAAGGGGGCGCATCAAGATTTATTGCACCACGGTTATGCGCCGGTGGCGCTTTTTATCCTTCTTCGGGGTGGGAAAAAAAATATTAATATGAAACTGCAAGTGTGCGAACAGAAATTGTCAAACCACACCGCATAGCCGTGTCCATTGTGGACGCCAATAAGTGGCCCGACCTCCGACGGTAACCTCCGACCGTCCGGGTGCCGTTGGGCAAACAAACAAATCAAAAGCCATAAATTAATTAAGATTTCCGACAAACTTTCGCCACGAGTTAATTTCTCACCACGGTGACGGCGTGGCGGTTCCCTCGTGCCCGGGAAATCTTCTCCGCAAAGCGACACTTTCCATACGCGACACTTTCCCGTGAAGACGCCGCCGAGCGGAGTTCGAATCACAACCAACGCCCGACAGAAACGAAGCAAAACGCTAACGCCATTACGGGGCCCGATTTGGGTTGTGTGCCGTTGGCGTCGTCGTCCTGGCCGGAGGCGTCCACGACGTTTGTATCGGACCACAGAAGTGGTGGTAATAATTCAATTTACAACAATGATTTGCTTCCTCCCTGGAGGAGGCTCGGTCCCCCCTAAACTCTGTAGGCTGGCATGGAACGATTCCCTCCCACGGGACGGGACTCGCTTTCCGCCTTATGACTATTGTCACTGGCGTGACAATCCCGGAAGAAACCGCAACGTGACGTCTCTGGGGTGGCGATTGGGCTCACTCTCTCTGTCTCTGCCTTGGTTTGGGGCAGCTCAACGTTCGGCAGGTCGGGTGGTCGGTTAATCCGGATTAGTGGACAGCGGACAGTAAATCCCCGCCGGGTTCGGGACCTTGATGGCTGAACGGATCAGTGACACTTTGCCCGCCCCGAGGCTGTCGCAAAACGCAAACAAACAATGTTCAAAATTGAAACACCGCGCCACCCCCAACGGATGGGTGATTTTTTTTTTCGTGTTTTTCACCGCTTCACACCGAGGGTTTGTTCGAATCAGCTCGGATCACGCTTCGTGCGTCCCGGTCACGTGAAGCGGTGGCGTGGCGCGTTACGGCGCTTAATCAATTTTAATCAACAGCTAACGATTAATAATCTGCTCTAATCTTCCGACGGCGCTGAAAATGTGTCAGAGGTCCGCCCAAAGGAAACATCGGGGCGATGTTTTGACAGCAGCAACAGGCCAAGACTCGAGGTTGTCGAATGGTGGGGCTGAATGCCTCCCGTGAAGCCGCACTATCTGTGAACAGGAAATGATCAAAAATCACTTCGAAGTCAGATGTAAATAAACATGCTTCAAATGGGGAAGCGGCCGATGGAAGGAGTTTATTGAGAAGCATGTTATTTGGCGGACGATTACGCGGAAGTGAAGCTGATAAGAGCGACATGCATGTAACGTATTGGATTTGGCTGTAAATGAGTGTAGTAGCATCTGGGATGTTTGTGGATTGGTTTCTTATTGATTACTATCCGTTTTATTTGTTTATTGCTAAGCCAAATAAAAAATTAGAGGTTGTTGATGTACGTTTATATGTGTCTTATCTTGTATGACGCGGACACCAGACTAAGTAATTGATTAAACTAAACTCAAACTGTTTGTTTATGGAATGATTTCTCACTAATAAAAATTTAATGAAATAATCTATTAATTTATTAATTTGATTCTTCAAATCTACGTTAATCAAGTGAACGTATGTTTTATGAATGGAGCACTTAACTAAGAAAAGTTTGAATTAATTTAGTAATTATTTATTTTATTTTGTCACTTATTATACAACTAAATCTAATCTAAAAAAATTAAACTCTAAAGTTCATAAAGATTGCTTAGGTTGTCTATTAAATAAGCTGCAATTAAAAATATTTGAACTGCTTGAAAAGAGCGTTGAACCGGTATGGTTAAACGACCGCTCAGGAAAGTTAAAAATAATACCCTTTAAAGTACCAGATAACGATAGTTCCGTTCATCTTCGTTTAAAAATCTCCCTGCAACTGTTACAGCTTCGATTCGATGCAACTTACCTGCGACGGAAACGGCATGCTGATCTCACCCCCCAAAAAGGCCAATCAGTGCGACCCGCCGAGTCCTGGCCCCGGGAAGCCCAAAGCTGACGATGAGCAAAATTGACAGTCCAGTCCAGTCGGACGGACGGACAGGGCACCACCGGAACAACAGTGTGACAATTGTGCTCCGTCCGTCCGTCCGGCAAGCTCGGCAAGTTTTCCCACACATTCGCTTTTCCGGCGACATCGGGAACACGTTGCACTTGCGAACGAAACCCGAACCCGAAATCCGCGCGTGTGCCGAACCCGACACGAACACCAAGCTCGCCCGTCCGGTTCGAGCATCGGTCCTGAAAGTGCTCGAATCATGCTGCTTTTGCAGGAGCCAAGGCGCCTTTTTATCATCCTTGGCCCCGAACAGTCGGCGAAGGCAAACCAAAACAATCGCCCGAACGAAACCGGCCGGCTGCGTTACCAATCGCGCGCCGCGTAACGCATCACGCCGAGCGCCAGTGATTGTGCTCCCCGCGTCGAGTCGAGGACTGGCCACCGGAGACCGGACGGCCGGCCGAGTTAGTCGTTTTCAGAGCTCTCGCGCGAGTGGCTGCTGCTGTGCTGGAGTTGGGAAATCCGTATCTCACACGGAGACGCGTTACGTACGCTACCCGACGCTGCGCGCGCGAAAGTGCAAACCGTCCACGTGGCGCTGGCTGGCCCTCGGAACCCACGGTTGCCAACCGCGCGTTTAATTATTTTAGCAAATCACAGGCGAAACGAAAATCCGGTACCCGTTCGTGACGGCAACGCATCCCGAAGTGGCCGAAATCGGAATCAAAAACAGTTCCGCTACACTCCGGGCCGCGGGTCATTCGGAAGGAAGTGGTTTTCGCACGCTTGGATTAGCGCACGGCCAGCAAAGTGCCACGAACGTGTGTGTGTGTATGTGTGTGTGTGACTGTGAGTGTGCAACTAAAGAACGACCCTAATTAGCCATTTGCGCCATTAAACCGCAACCGTGGAACTGTTCGGTGTTCGGTGTCTGCACGAAAGAAATCGTCCCTGAAGGAGAGGCTCCGGGCCATCGCTGCGGAAACATTATCCCGTGTAAGTGGTCCCGCTTCGCACGTGAGAGGACATTAGGGCTGCCACGGTGTTGCACCGTGTGGCGAGCCGTTGTTCTGGGAGAAAGTGCCCCGAATCCCCCCCGAAGAATCGTTGGTTCCGACGCGCGCCAGAACGCCCCGATCGACGGTGCAGCAGGATCTTGACCGGGGCGGGAAGTGATTATTACCGTTGGCGCTCAATTTGATGTACGTATTGCTGCACGAAGCTTCGCCGGAAGCGGAGGCCATATCGTTTCTGGTTCTGTGATTTAGTCCCCACGCACCGTTTAGCTATCGATCGTGGCTCCGGACCCGGGTCCCGACCGTGACTTTACGCCCGTGTGGGCCCTGCGGCAATAGCGGGTTCTGCTTCTTGACAAGCATGGTCCCCGAACGGGGAACCGGTTCCGAAAAGCCCGCTGCGCGGTTGGTGGTTGTTGCTGCACAGGCACAGGTTGTGCCAGCGAATCTGCAGGCGGCCTTCGGGGCGCACACACGCACCAAAGCAGCCCAAGCAATCCCTTTTTAAGTGCATCGATAATGCACCGTGGCCTGGGACGGCCCGGGGGCCTTTAGTTCGCGCGGTTGATTAGCAGTCGAAGAAACAAGTTTCATGCTGTGCGGCTGGTTCCGATCAACGGCCCTCGTGTGCCGTAATGGATGCAGACGTAAAACTGGAAATTATCTAGACCATCAAGATCGAGAAGGGAGTAGTCAAAAAACTCTCGCATCACTAAGTGTGCTCTCCGCCGATCTGACTCAAACGAGCTGAAGCGACCGTCACCAGAATGAATATTTTAGTGACCCAAAAAGCACAATCGGTGCAAACAAACCGGGCCAAAGTAGTTGGCTCGAGGACCGGGTGGATCTTTAATTTGCGAAACCTCCATTTCCGTTGCAGAAAAAGGTGAAAAGTTATTTTAAGCACGTACCGATAACCGACGGCGGACGGGCAGGCGGACTGTCTGAATCGAAAGTGAACCGTGGCGAGTACCAACCCTTTGACCCTTTGATTATTTCGCCTTAATTTGGCTAATGACTAGAGTATCATCGAGTGGCATCGGGCAGTACGGAGCCCCTCGCGATGCCACGCGACGCTTTAAATAATAACCCGCCGTATTGGGCGCCCGCGGCAAGAGTTTCAATTGGAAAATTACTAGTGTTCCGCCGGAGTGGGTGTGGGGTTTGGTTCGGGAAAGCGGGCGCGTTTAATTTCGCCAAAAGTTTCCAGCCCAAGAATTCCGCCCACCGGCCACTCGGTAGAAACGTTCCCGCTCTGGTCTGGGTCTAGGATCAATTAATTCTGAAGACTCACGGATGCGTTCACCGAGAGCGTTCGGTTCGTTTCGAAACGGACGGTTTTTGGACACTCTAAAGGATCCTGATCCATCAACCGTTCGCGAATTGGCCACCGATTTCCGTGGCCGTTCGGGGTGTCCTTAGCCGCGGAATCGTCAGGCCACGCCTGCCAGGTAGCATTTAATTAAGGACCCGCTAGGTGCTGGGTGGCGACACAGGCGTCCGGTTGTTGACTTTTTGTTGCCCACTTAGCGTCACACGGTTCGCTGCGGTTCGCTCTTTCGCGAACTAAACCTCTCGCTGGACCCCGCGAAATGGCGGGCAAGTGCGCGGGTGGCACGGCCCCGGGGTGGGACAGGATTTAATTGAATCAAAATGGCCATCGCGCGCGTCAACGATGCTCGTTCGGCCCTGCGACTAGGCTGTCTCGGTTTGGAAACCATGCACCGACTCAACAGATCCCGGCGCCTGCTCGGTTGTTGTTCGGGTGCAAAGTGAATTATCTAAAACTTGGTCACGCTGGTCACCGGGCCATCAGCGGGTGGCTTGACTTTGCAAGACAAAAAGCCCATCGGCACCATCTGCTAGACAGCGCGCGCGAAACAGTGACCTGGTTAAGGAGTGATGTGGTGCCGTTTTGGTTTTCCACGGCAAAAATTCATAGGCAATGGCGTCTCCATCGTCACTGCATCCGGTCGCTTGGCAAACATCACGCCACGTGGCAGGCGATGCATCCGTGCAGCGTCGTTCCGGGAGTTTTTCAATTTTCCTATGCAGATGCTTTGTCGAGTCGGTAGATTCCGTGTGTCGTGAGAATCTTCATGAACTTCTAGTTGGAATTTAGTACTCGTTACTACCTATTTTACTTTCAACATCTTTGTGAGTCAGTGTTTGGGGGCTTTGCAGTTTTACACTTTCCGTAAAGCTTGCAACTGGCGACAATTTGGAGATCCTTTTTTCATTCGCATTGCATGTTGTGCGCAGTAATAATGGAAACCATATTGTGCAAGTGCAAGGTTCTCCATTACCAGTCGTGCGGTTGCAGTTTTTTCGAAAAGAACATTCGGCAAGTTATGGCCGAGGTAACACCCGATATGTGCAAAATAGTCGTTGAAAATTATTTTATCAGAATCGACTGTTGCCATAGATCGCGAAGTGGCCATCCAAACCATATTGCGTTTCATGCAAAATGGTAAACCATAAACTTTATGATAACAAAAATTCATTAAAAGCTTAATTTTTCATGTGGGTTTTTAAAATTTTGGGAAACTACAAAAAGGATTACCCTGTACCTTACAACAATGCGAACTTAATGCGCTGTAATAATCTGTCCGTGGCTTTTAATGGCTTGTCCGCCACCGAACTCGGCCATTAATGCCACTCGTGCCAGTGACAAAAGCGCAACATTACACAATAATTAAACAACTCGAAAAGATCAATTGGATCGAAAGGAATCCTAGTGCGTAATTACGCTGCGGTACCGAAGACTACCAAAAACGCGCCACCGCAACAGCAATGGGCGGTGCGTCAGTGTGGCGGATAAAACACGCCATCGATTGTTCTTCGATTGCCCGACCGGCAATAGGTAACAAACCGGCACTTTTCCGGCTCGTTGAGTGTTTCCAATCCCAGGGGTGGTGGGCTCCGGGAAAAGCCTGACCGGCCCACCTGACCGACCGCGACGCACGACAAATATGCACCACCCGCAGACCATTATTCAGTCCGCCCGGTGCCACAATTATTGCTGACTGCTTATTGTGCGTGTGCGTGAGTGCGTACGACCAGGACACGGCTGGGGACAGGCCGGAGCAGGCCAATAGGGCCCCCGTTTTAATGTGCCCTCCCCACCCGGCGGCGGCGGGTGCAATGGAAAATCATAAAAATGCGCCTCGTTTACGAATTCATTTATCAGAATGAATATTAATTGCTTCATTCGCCAGCGCTGCGCCGCATGGCCGCAAGTATCTTTATTCGGGATTCGCGTGCTTGTTTCTGTTTCTGTTTTTTTTTTCTACGAACCCGGCCAGGATTGAAGGTGCGTTGGCGAATTATGACGAGACCCACGGTGCCCACGGCAAAAAAAAATATGTTAAACTCGCCCCGTTTTTCGGGGCAGCCCTTCGTGAAAAATAAAACCGCCCCGAAAGTCAATGGGTGCAAAAATTAACACACGGCCACCGCAGCAAATGACCGAAACGACACCTTTGGGTGGCGCCGGTGGTACGTGTTCCTTGCATCGCACGGCCCATTACATGCCAATCATCCCCGCGTCGGCGGCCGGGCGTTGCATAAACGAGCATCGATTGCCCGACGATCCGTGCCGAATCGATCGCCACGACTTAATTGAAGAGTGTTTACTCCGTTTTGTGGGGCACAGAAAGAGAGAGAGAGAGAGAGAGAGAACGAAAAGCCATGGTAGAAGTCAAACCATATTTTATGCATAACTCGAATTCGCGCCCCCTTTTGCCGGCCAGCCAAGCGCACCAAGCGCACGGGACTTCGCTGCAGAAGGTCGGTGAATGTTTTACCCCAAAATGAGCTCTGCCGAATGAAAATTTGAATTTCAATCACTTCACCGTTCGACGGTTCTACGAACTGTTACGCTGACTGCCGACTTCGAACACTTTAAATGTGCGCTGTGCGATACGAATACGATACCTTGCCCCAGAGACGTTTGTCCTCACGAAGGACCCCAGAATACCTGCAACATGTGTGTGCCATTTCGTGAAGTAATTTTCCGTACACTAATTAAACTCCTGGCAGATGCTTCTGCAGCTTCGGCTGCATTACTTACGACCCAACCCAGCCTTGTTGCGCCTTTCTTTCAATTGTGCTGGTTGGTGCATTGGGCTAGCAGCTCGTAAAAGGGAACGGCCTTTTTGGTGCCTTTTAAACTGCAACCTGAAACCCATTTTTTGTTACACTCTCACACACACACACACACACACTTTTTCCATAATTAGTCTTAACGGGTAATCCTTCGCCCCGGCAAGCCACGTGAGCCGGAGCTTTGGTGCGTTTCTTGGCCGCCACGAAGCTTAAAAAAACCCAGAAAAATTTGCCAACTCCAACGGGAAAACGGATCAGCGGCAGCAGCACCGACGGGAATTAGCTGATGGCAAGCTACTTCTTCCACACGGTCCTTTCTCGGTGCATCTGCAACGAATCGGCCGTCCAACCCACGGCCCTGCTCCGGTCCCGGTCGTTGTGGGAGGTTTTATGCGACGACCGTGGCACAGCTGTTTCTTTTCTTTCCAGAAACACCAGCCGAAACGGAGGTCGCACGGAGGCTCCTCGGGGAGTGGAGAATTAAAACTAGCATTAAAATAATTTTATTAAATTATAATCAAGCCCCCGGTGCGGTCGCCCGGGGGGATTGGCAGCCATTGGGGCGCGGCGTTGACGTGGCACCGTTAGCGAAGAAATTGTAAAATGATTTTAATTTTTCGCCCTCACTCGGTGCGCACCCGTATCTGGTTCCCCGCCAAACCGCCGGCCAGGCA
The DNA here is from genome assembly GCF_943734635.1 of Anopheles cruzii. Classification (NCBI taxonomy): domain Eukaryota; kingdom Metazoa; phylum Arthropoda; class Insecta; order Diptera; family Culicidae; genus Anopheles; species Anopheles cruzii. The sequence continues at coordinate 16,066,364 of NC_069144.1, read as the reverse complement.
CAGAAAAGAAACTAATTTTCGCCCGAACAACCGAACCGAACCAATATGCGAAAGTGCAGCGGCCAGCAGTTGCAGCCGGTTCAGTGCAGCCGAATTGTGCATCGCCATCGGACTGTCGATCGTCATCGGTCCGTGTTACGGGGATCTTTGCGGTCCCGCCAATCCTGTAATGGAGCTAGTCGGGGCTCAGGGCAAACGGGCAGTCAGCGCGAAACAATCCCCAAGAAAAGCCCCAGAACGTCACAGCCGCTCGCAGCGCGTAAAAAAGTGTCCAACTTTGGCGAATTAAATTATAACTTCGGAGCTGCTTCGGTCTTCGAATGGCCAGACTCGGGTTTTCTTGTCTCCATTTTGCGTTACTTTCCACTGACATTCGTTATCCTTTTCCCGGCCGTCAGCCGGCACTAAGTACTGCTTCTTCGTTGCCCAGCCACGCTGGACGCTGACGGCTCCTGAGCTACCGAACACTGAAATGCGTACCCAAATCCTAGTGCGCGCCAGAGAAGTGAACCATTTAACCCACGTACCAACGTGAAATCTGCTGGATCCGGTCAGGATCCTGCCATAAAATCCGCACCGCAGCTGCGAAGTAGAAAAGTGAAATTAGCAAATGAGTTACGCAGGCTATACCGCCCGGGGCCACCGCGAAAATCGGTCCACCGAGCCGAGCTGCGAGGAATGCGAATTGATACCGGACGGACCAGCGCGAAAGCGAAGAAATAATAATTGGGTGGGAAGCAAAACATAAGTTAAAACCTTTTGCGGTGGCGAGAAGTTGTTAAACCGATAAAAGATGACCCGCGAAGGGTGGTTGAAATTGAAACCACGGCCACGCGGGCGGGCGGGCCAACAAAGTGTCACCAAAGTTTAAGGTTAAGGATTTGACGAAGGAGAACGAGCAAACCGATTTCCCGGTTTGGCCATTTTGGGTACTTTGTAGCCGGTTGTCGAGCAGTTTGCGGAACTTTCTCGTACCGAAATGTATTGGAAAGATTCTTTCGAAATAGATATTTTTACAGCCCGTTTTCTGGCGAAGTATAATTGCTTCGAACACGGAGAACACAGGGCTTGAAACAGTTCCGTTGTTCGAAGCCACATTTGCACCGGACGAACGAACTTATAATGTGCGCAAAGGTGGCAAGTTTGCACAGTTTCAACACTTCGCCCGGGGGAGCAACAAAGCATCCCCCCACAAGGACGTTCACACTCCATTCGAAAAGGGAACTCGGAAACTGGAACTGCTCGAATAACTGCAGCAGAACTCCCATTGCACAGAACATTACGTTGAAAGTGAATCGAAAGTTGCACTTCGCCCGAAGACCATCTAACGAAGGCCCACCAAAGGGTTAGCCGAAATAATAGGAAGCGGCAGTGTTTGATTGGTTTATTTTACAATGATCGTATCGCGGGCCGCGGGAAACTTATGCGATTTTAATAACACGATATGGGTGCCCGATAGAACTCACCCGGAGCAGAGGTGATGAAAGAAAGAATAAACGGAAAGGATCTCTACTCCTTGGTCCGAAGAAGAAGAAGCCCGGATTAACTGAACCGGACCCAACCAGCTGCAGAGCCAAAAACCCCTTTTATGAACACTCCGGTCTGGGGTTTTTCCGTGCCGATGCCGTTCGAACCGTGGTATGATTCGATTTTTTACCTTCCTCATTCGATTTCTAGAAAATGGAAAAAGTCAGCTGTTTCGCTAGCGTGTGGTCTTTCCTTTATGGTGTGAAGCTTTCTGCTGGTATAAGCACCGAGCACGTTCCACGTTATTGCAGTTTCGATGCACACTTATTCCGTCAGCTATATTCGAACCGAAAAGCTTCGGCAGATTGCATCGCTCGACACGCTGTGAAGTCCGGGTTTTCCGGTTGGTTTACCTCGCTCTCCCCCGCTCTCGTGATGTTGATTTTTGGTGGTTATTGAGTGAGGCGCTATAGTATTTATGGTCTGGAAAAAGTTTTGCGCAATAAATGTCAGGTGTCATAGGCCAAGGGGCCCACCCCCAACCCAGGGCCCAAGGAAACACATTATTAATGTTGCTCTTGTACTGGCCGGCCAAGAAACGTTAAAAGTTTTGTTTTATCGCCGCACCGACCGAATCATTAGCTTAATCCGGTATTAGTGATTTAAGTCGCGTGTCCGCCCGCTGAAGTAGGGCAGGCTAAGCGAGTCCTCCCCCGGCCCAGCGAGCGGACGAAACAAGCTTTGTTTTCACATTATCCCTGGCGTGTAACTCGATCCGATCCGTTTGCTTCGAGCAGCGGAGTGGTTTGGGAACGAACCCTCAATGGGGGAAACGGGGAGAACGTCAATGATCGGACCGGGGAAAAGTTTTCAATTTATTATGAATAAAATTAAATCAGTACACTGTTTATCAAAAAGTTCCACTGCGCCATTTTCCCCCAGGGGGCGGGAGGTTGATCGGAAGGCTCCCGGTAAGAGCCCGGCGAGCCGTTCGAAAGTTTTCGTATTGTTTTCAGCATCGTTCAGCGCCCGTTTCGCTCGGTGCTGCGCTGGTTCTATCAGGCCGCCAGCCCGCCTTTTTCATGCTGAATCTGGCCGATAGTTTGTTAGTCGCCTTCTTACGCTCTGCCAAACTATCAGCTCCCGATCGCATCGCCGAAGCACCTCGAAGCACAGTATTGACAAAACGGATTTATCAAACCGAGCTTAATGAAGGGTTCTCATTTTCCGTAAATCTCCCGCATGCCGCCCCCTCTCCATAAAGACGTTCCCCTAGACGTGTAGGTGGACTAACGGTGGGTGACGGTGGGCCGTAAGGAAAACTTCCCCGATTCCCCGTTCATTAACTGGAAAAGTTTTCATCGGCTTCGGTTTCCTTGGCTCAAAATTTGAACCATTCGAAGCCCGTTCGAAGCTCGGGCCAAAACGTGGCCGAAAAGTACCACGCGACCGGACGGATTGACTAGAGACACCGGTGGGATCCGGACACCGGGGCGCGTGGTAAAAGTTTTCTTAAATGTTGTCATTTAAGTGTAATAGTTTACTTTTATTCTCTTCCACTGCCGTTCGTGAGGGACCCGGGGGCCACAAACAACCTGGGTTGCCTGGGTGGCCTTGCCAACAGTCCTCAACAGGGCTTATCACACACACGCGCGCCTGATCGTGAAACATGTTCGAAAGTCCGACGTTTTAAAGTCGCGACCAGACGCCGTCGTGTCACGGGGGTTCATCCGGAACACAACAAAAACTTTCCGCGAATGTGTCGGACCATAAGAAGGGGCATCAGGGGCTGGACTGTGGCCACAGTGATTAATCGGCTTATCGCGGCGCTCGCCGGCGTGGCCAATCTTAACGCCACGGTTCAGGTGCACTGACCCGAATCCTGCCCAATCTGTGGTCAGACCGCAAGTGGGCCAACAGTTCGTGGAATTCTGGTTCGAACTGCACCGCACGAAGTCTGTCGCGGTGATAACCTGCCGGATGTAGCGTTTCGCCAGTCTGGCTGACGAAATTCGAATCAATCAATTGTGGGTTACTGAAGCCAAACGGAGAAAATGCGGTGTTCTTGAACTTTAATCCCGCTTTCGGGGAAACCAAATGATGGGCCGATGTGTGTGTGATGAGGCTCCGCTGATAAGCTAATGCACGCCTTGGCACAGGTTCTGGACTTTGGTAATGTTGTTTATTCACTGTTTTATGCTGGATGATGCTTTATTAATGCGCGCGCTTGAAGATTGACCACAGTGCAACCGAACGAGTGTCGGAGAGTGTGGCAATTGATTCCTGGGACTTACCTCACCAACGATTGCTGCCGTAAGTAACGATCTGGTACGTACAGACAAAGCCACAACCTCCTTACGACGGTTGCGAAGTGGCCCCACATCGCACCGAAACCACCGGGTATGTTGGTGATGATTTATGTTGCTCCGCCGGTGAAATTTATAAGAAAACTTTCACCGGACAGTGCAGTGCCAAGTTTTTTTTCCAGCGGACGGCAAAACCCGAAACAGAAAATGAAGATGTGAAATTTAGGAGACGGGCACCAAATTGAAGAAGTTCCGACGGGCAACCGACCGGAGCTCGCGTGCCCATCCCGCACTTTCGCTCAAGACAAATGGTAAACATTCGCGAAGGGTTTCGCGGCACGCCAAGCATAAGTTTTTGCCCAAGGAACACTGCCAAGGAACAGAGAGCAAAAAAAACAAATGCGGCCCCCTAATAAGACGGCCCCGAATGTTTACGGCGACACCCGGGTTATGGGAAGTGTCATCATCGTGACGTGGCCCGAGGGCGGCTTTTGAATTTTACTTTCCGGACCTTTCCGGCTAAAAGGTCGCCTCCCCCGAGCGGGTTGACATCAAAGTGAGCGAAGGACATTTTTTCCCACTCGCGCGATTCTAATTTGCCGAACCGGCCCGCGAGCGCACAGCAACAAGTAACGGAACCGGGACACGGCACGTCGGGTCGTGTCACGCAAACGGAACCGACAGCCGTCCAGATAATGACAGGCGAATCCGGGGCCAACCGGGGCTGTTTCGTCAAAAAATTTGACGGACAATAATTATCACGCCAGTGGGCCGGCGAAAGGCAGTTAGGGTCGTACCGTTTCGTCAACCTAGCCGACCGAGATCCGAGCAGTCCGCTTGAGCTAATCCAGCAATCTCAAAAATGTTAACATATTGCGTTGTCCCCAGCAAACAGACTACGGGGGGCCGTAGTCTGTTTGCCGAAGTATCCAGTTTACGGTCCATTTGCGGCTAAAGTGTGGACGAAGCGGCAGGGTTTTGATGGTATATGTTAATTTCTGTTTCCGTTTCCATTTCGCCACTCCACAACAGGTCAACAAGTGGCAGCAAACAAAACGGCCCGACCCCAGTCTGGAGAACAGTGAGTGGTGTGGAGGGAGTGCCAAATAAACGTACCCGAATTTCGTTGGACGACGACGAAGGCGACAAACGCAGCCTCAGCTCAGTCTCAGGTCCGGACCAGCGGACGGAGCGAAAAACATCAACGCAAGGCGACGTGTACCAAACTTTTCCTTCTTCCGCCCGGCGCATTCCGGTTTCCCGGAACGAAGACGAAGACGGAAGCCACGGACGGACGACAAAAGGTCAAAACCGCAAGCCGCAAGTCGCAAGCCGTGTCTGTGTGTGCGAGCGTGTGCGAGGGAAAGTTATATGCCATCGTATGTAACGTCGTCGTCCCGTTGCTGCTGATCCTGGCGACCGGGCGCTACCAACAAAGCGAACGGGGGAATTAAAATCCGAGCTCGAGCTTTTCACACATTTCATTTTCCAAAACGGGGTTGATCACACCTCGGGACGGATCGCGCCGGACGTGTCCTGATATTGTTCCTGGGGCCTAAGGAAGCACGGTCTCACGTGCGGCACCACTAGAGACGAGACGCCCCCGGATTGACCCGTGCGGTGGGCGACCTCAAAACCCGGCATCTCCGGAAGCAGCAACAGCAGGATGAAGATTAGGCGAACCGTGCACGTCACTCGGAACGGAGGCAGTGTCTTTCATCTGCTGCTTGTCACCATGGCAGGTAAGTACACGCTCCGCGCCCGTGGGAGCAGACAGTTATTTTCTCCAGCCCGGGAACTACCGCCCGGGGGGGCAAAAAAGCTTGTCCTTCGCTCTATTATCAGGACCGCCACGATCAAACGGCTTTATTATGGTGGCGCTCTTTTTCCTTTCCTGGATGGACTCCCTCGATCGGTGGCCAATCGGTGACTTTATTATTTTGTTTACTGCAGCGAGTGCAATAATTAAATTCCTGAGTTTATTACTTTGTCGCCCGCATTGTCCGGTGTCTGGAATACGCTGAAGGCGCTACAAAGTTTCAAGGAGCTTAAGATTGGACACCATGGCACGGCGAAAAGTGCACCGGTCGCCTGGCAAAGGAGGGCCTAGGGCCTTGCCCTCGAGGGCTCGAGGTAATGGATGGATCATAATTATGCATCGAAATGGCGAGTCCGGGGCCACCGATCACTGGGCGTAATGTCTCCCTCGGTGGGCTTCCCAAAAAAAATGGCGTTCCACTCCAGCCAGGAAAACTCTCTCGACCGAATCACGTGCGCATCGACGAGCATTGCCCGTGGCTCCGGCGGTCACGGACGAGGGCCAAAAGTAAGCACGCTGATGGTACACAATATTTTCGCCCATCGCATCCTTGTTACTTGCAGTGTGCCGAGACACACAGTCTTCGGGGTCAGACCGCAGCCACCCGCTGAACTTCGGACATGGTTTTCCCGGGGAAGGGTGGGTGAAGGGATCACGGATGCACTCGCTGGTTCGCTTGCACTTGCCTGCTTCCTGCTTATCGCACCTCCCCGGGGGCCGATTTCGGCAAATTACATTTATTTACATGTCCGGTGCGGGCTTTCGGCTTAGCTGGCCCCCCGGAACGAGTCCGGCGACCGCCAACCGGACAGCCACCGCCGCCGCCGCCGTTTTGTAGCGCTCCCCGAAGAGGTATTTCGGTTTTTCGCCGGACCCGGTGACCAGGCAACATTCGATTCGGCGAAGTGGGCGAAAGCTAATAGCGAGTGGGTGGGCCACGCTTTTATGCTGCCGGTGCTGGTCGTCGGGTCCGATCGCGCTAATCGGATGATGGTGGTCCCGGGACAGGGCAAAGAACGGGTTTGGGGCGACAACACAGGAACCTCGAGTCCGAGCTCGAGTCCGGGGCGACATTGCGTTGTTAACAAAATCAATTAAAACGAGGCGGATCTGCGGTGCGGTGTCTCTGGTAGGGCACAACATAAAGCAATCATACGCAGGGGGCACCCGATGCTGATGCTGGCCACGACAATGTGTGGAGGGGCTCCACCGGGGGCGCACCAAATCGCGACATCGGGGAATCGATATTCCGGCTCGGTGCGGGAAAACAAAACGGAAAACCCGGTCGCGAACCGCGGGGATTATTGAAGGTAAACTTATGTTGACGGGGCGCAGAACACGGGCTGGTGGATGGTCGTAACGCAACGGGACACTTCAAACGCGCAATGGAAAATTGAAAAGCGGCCGCGGTGCGGTGTTTGCAAGTAAATTAGTGCCACGGTGGCGGGCGGATTCGTGAATCGATCGCGAATAAAATCGGAATCAGAGGCGGAGATAAAGTCCTGCCAAATTAGGGACTCGGGCTCCGGGGTGCTGAGTGCACACTCCCAAACGGAACGCTGCATGCTCCAGCAACCTCTGATGCATATTATGTTGATGATGGCAGTGGGTTACCAGCATCGAATGGCCCGTGTTGGCGGAATCATGAGACTTGTCGTTGATGGGCGCCAAGACCCGGTGATCCGTCGCCCAACGCCACCCAGCAGGGTGAGCAACAAGCCGTACGGCAACAATTGGAACACCGTGTATCCTCTGTCCGTGTGGGATGGAGGATGTTTCACAGTCTCATAAACCTTCCCGCGCGCGCTGCTTCGTCCTCGTCGCCGTCGGTTGGTTGGGCCGATAATTTTACGCTTTCCGCACCGTTCATCGTGTGTCCGCCGAACACAGCGGAACCGACCGGGTGCCCCTCCGCCACCCAGACGCGGGCTCGTTATTCATTAACGATTTCATCTGTTGTTAAATAATCAAATAAAATTTTAAAACAAAGCGCGCCCGCGCTCGCGTCTGGGGAGTTCCGTGGCAGGAGTTCCAGGGCAGGACAATTATGGCAAACGTGGTCGTGGCCGCGCCAACCGGCCAGCCGTGCACGTACTCGGGCCGGAGTGCGGAATTGTGATTGCAAAAATTTTCCGCCCTGTTCCGGTCCTTATTTGGGGCCCAGTGGCGGGTGGATAAGAGAGGGGACGCGCTCGGTGGGGCGTAAAAACATCCGGGCGCATTAAAAAAGGAAGCACCGGACAAAAACTCACACACACACGCTGTACGTTTAATTAAAAATTCACTCCGAGGCCAAAGGCACGACATGAGATGGGGCTGGTGGTGACGAACGCGATGTATCTTCGGCCATTTCGGAGTGTGCAGTTTGATTGGCACGGGTCCGTGGCGTGGCAAGGGCGCAAAAAAAACGGTACAGGAAGTTCGCCGCCGACGGTTCGAAGTCACGCGCCGCGCCGGAGTCACTCTCGCTCGCTCACTGTGAGAGTGAGTTCCGTGAATCCTTTGTTGGGTTCGGAGTCGGCGTTTCGGGAATTTTTGGGAACAACCGAACCGGTGGCCCCGATGGACGTGGCTGGGGAAGCGGGAGGAAGTAATAAATAAATAGGGACCTCCAATAAAGCCTCCGCCACCAATGGACAGGGTCCGTTTTTTGTTGAGGCTTCGGTTGTGTGCAGCTTGGGTGCTTACTTGATTGGGTATGTAGATTTAATTTATCGATTGTGGTTTAATTTATCTTTTTTAAATTAGACTGCAATTCAGGCGAATAAACCGACTGGCTCTTGCGCTTGCTGGCTCTGGTTTCTTTGGGATTTGATGGGATTTTAATGGAATGTGTGCATAGAATTTAATATTGATGCAGCTGCAGTCTTTGAATTGACAAATGTTTGTCCTTTATGGGCAGATTCCTGAAAAAATGTGACAAAAACAGAAGAATTATTGCATAATTGTAGGCGTCGCTCGTCCTTCTACGATCCAGCTACCGAAAGGGTATTCATTTCGATTGAAACCGTGAATCAAACTCGGCTCGGCAGCTGCACCCTCAATCTGGATCGGATCGGATCCGGGTTTGTGTAACGAAACTAATTGGAGCCTTGTTGGGCCCGAATTAGGGCTCGCCGAAAATCAGTGGACCAATGTAACGGTCCCGAAAGTCTCGGTGCCACATCGCCAAAATGGCAATCTATCTGATCAGCACTTTGCACGTTCGGTGACACAAGTAGCTTTAATTAAATTCCCCGGCCGACCGCGTAACGACGGACGATGGACTGACTGCGTGAGGTGAGCTCATAAATAATGCGACTGTAGCCGAGTCGAGTTCGAGTGGCCGCCTCCGCCTAATGCAGCTAATAGGCACCCCCCGGGGGGTGACGAGGGTTCGAAACGAACATCACAACCCCGCGTACGGACAACTGACGGGCGCTAAAACTAAAATCTTCCCGAACGGTCGTCCGAACTATTATTGCCGATTGCGCCAAACCGGACGGCTGATGCGTGCGTGCTCGGCACCGGATGCACCGCGTCATGTTTTCGCGGCTTACCGGTCCGGCCCACCAGTCCCGAACTACCAGATTTGAGTTCATAATCTTCCGGTAATTAGTCGCACCGTGACAACAATGTTCGGCTTACCGACGCGCCACTCGGCAAACGGTGCCGCAGCCGAGCGCAGGCAAAGGACGTTCATCCGCCGACGCTCCGTTTCGGGCGAAATGGTAGCGGCGTGGCGGGGACAAGGACATTGCTGACGGTTGCCAGGATCGCCGGGTTGCGAAAAATGTATACATAATTAAATAAATTAATTTATTTCCCGTCATCATCAACAGAGCCGTGCGGAAGGTTTTCACGGCGGAAGTGCCTGGCGGTTGGCCAGGGCTCGTTTCAGATCTGATGCCACCGTTCGGGGCGGGTCACCGTCCTAGTACATCGGCGGTTGACGTAGACACACGTTGACTGCCCGTCTCTGTGGACACATCCCACTGCACATTAGAACTAATGAGACACTAGTTGAAACATGACCTGAGATTCGAGATCTGTGACCCTGCTCGCCAGTTCTCATTCGGCCTGTTCTTGATGTTTCTGGTTCTGGTACTTTTGATGTGGAAATGTTACGTTAAAATGCGTCGAAACTGATCCTTGGTTTGTGCCACAAAAATACCAATTAGGCCACTTTCAATCGCTAACTAGAATCCGGCATCATGCGTCTCGAATGCGTCCTTCCGGTTCCGGGACTGCAACAGGGCTAATTCGCGGTTCGCAATCGAAAATAGATCGAACACGAACCCGTTCCCGATGGATAATCGCATTTAAATATTATCTTCTCGGCAACCGGACAACCATCGGGCAATGGGCGCTCATACTATGCGGGCCAGCGGCCCGGGTCACGCACCACCGACGCTGGCCAAACCAGAAACTAATCCTAGCGTATTAAATTTTAGTCCGAAATCAATTATACGTACCGGTTAACGTTTGCGCGCGCTGCGTAACATTAAGGACGCCGTGCCGTGCCCCGGTACCGGTCGGCACCTATCGACGGTAATAATTATAGCGCACTCCGGAGAAGGGCCAGACTGAGGGCACGAAAGTGTTACACAATGTTAGATAAATTATAGAACCTCTTTTGGTGTGGAGTTTCTATCTTGAGCGTGGAAAATCCTTTTCGGCCGACGGAAACTTTAGCTCGCAAATCCTCCCAATCTTTCGCCGGGTTCGGTGTGGGGCCCGAACCCGAAAGACGACGTCCTTTTAGATGGCTTACCGAAAGGCCAGCGAAGTTGATTGATTGAAATGCCAAAGCTAAACGATAGCAACGGATTAGTGCATCCGAGTAAGCGTATGCGAGCCGTGGTGAGCCGTCCATAAATTGATGATACCTAACCATGGCATAGCAGGCCCAAACCCCATTGTTGCAGGTCTAGTAGACGTTGAAGTCAAATTTTAAAATTGTATGCAAAGTCCAAGTAAGGCTTTTTAGGTTTTGCCAACTTTATGAAGAGAACTGAGCGTGCCTGTTTCGGGTTGTCTCCGCGCCGTTGCACAATTACCGAATCCGATCGAGTGGAACCACCGGGACCGAAGATTAATTTTGCTGGCTGGCGCGCTCGAAAGCACTCGAAGGTGACGTTCTAATCACCGAGTTGTGCCCCACCCTGCCCGGAAAATGAGCGAAAACTGCTTACCGAGCCAATGGGCGATTAACCTATCACCGTTAACGGTTGATCGGAATCGCATGGGGATTTCACTAAGGCCGAGCTCTCCACTGGACCGACGGTGGCCGCATACAGAGTGGATCGAACCGTTCCCTCCGTTCCGGGTGGCCGTTTTAAAATGCAATGCACTCGCCGGGCCGCACCGTTGCTTCCGTCGGGTTGAAAAACCGTCCCAAAGATCGGTCCTCTCTCGGCGCTCGCATGGCGCATTCTTGGTGCCGGGTACCGAAACCGGGGCCGCAAAGGGACGTGTGATGGGGTGTTACGTATCATGATTGAAATTGTCCTAATCGTCCCCCCGCCGACAAAAAGTGGGACGGGTCGCCAGGGTTTTGATCCTCCATCATCCGGGGGTCACACAGAGTTCCACGCAGACTAACCAGAGTACCGTATCTTTCCCTCGTTTTTTGCAGCGCTCGTGCGGCAGGTGACGACGGAGGACTGCGGCCAGGAGGAGCTGGTGCAGTGCACGCGACCGCTGCAGGTCCTATCGGCCACATCGGAGCTGTCGTTCGTTACGAAAAAGGAGGAACTGGATAAACTTTGCCCGTAAGTAAAACCATGTCGGTGGCCACACCGCGCCACACCCGTCAGCCGTCTTCCACCGTCACAACTTTTCCTGACCCCACCACCTAGACCGGTGTGTCGTTCGGTCAATTTTCGGCCACCGTAATCACCATCGTCCGACGGCAGGTCGGCAACGTTTGCGTCACCGGCACCGGGTATCGGTTTCATGGCCGGTCGGCTCCTGGTGTAAGTCAGGCGGCAGCGGGGCACCCGAATGCACCACTGAGTGATTACGGTACGTGGCAGGATTGTCAAGACCGGGGCGTTTCTTTGGACGCTGATCATTATCCCCGGTGTTTTGTAGATGATTTTTATCTAACGATGCACCCTGATTGCATTCATCACATCCGCCGGGGGGTCGTTAGAGAGCCGGCCGGGGGTCACATATTGACGATGAACTTCCGAACTCGGAGCGACCTCAGATCAGGTCCCCGAAGAAGTTCCCGAAGGTTTTAATGGAGGTTAATCGAAACGTGATAAGGAATTTGCCGAGCTGGCGAACCCGGCTTACCCGTTAGGAATTCAAATGAAACCGAATGCTGGGTGCCGGCGAGATGCCAACACCACAGCACACGGCTCTAATCGGGGCCACATCTGAGGTGTTGAGTGCTTCCACAGCCAGCAGGTCACGACAGTTCTGGTAAGCGATTTCTCGGGCCACATTCCTGGGCCCACAGTTCTCCGGCCGGCCTCGCGGACATGGCAATGGTCGGAGTGGCTTCTGTGCCAGGGTGCCTCGTCCTCGTCTGAGCCACAATCGCCAACACTAATAGTGGCCTCTCAGCCGGTGTCACCGTCGTCGTCGTCCTAGTAGACCACAGAACGGTTTCGCCGGCATCGGATGCAGTTGAAGTTCCGTAGAACCGCATGCTGTTATGTCTGTTTTACCTACCCGGCAACCGGCAACCACCGGGGGATGACTCCCGGGGTAAACCCCAAAACAACCCAAACGTTTCGGGCGTGTACCGACAGACCGATGCCTGTAGCCGGAAACCTCAGTCTCCGGTCGGTCGGTGCAGTTGGCGCCCGGACCGGATGCGGGGCAACTAGCGACCCGTCAAACTATTTCAACAACCTCCGGCGCGTTTTTGGCCCCCCTTTCGACCGAGCGCGATGTGCATTGTCGTGATAATATTCGCACACACGCGCGCGCACACACACTCCCGAGCCGAGAGCGAATAATTAGAAGTGAGAAACTTTTCTAATTTAACGTGTCCACACACCGACGGGACCGACTAATGTGTGCGAGGTGGCGTGAAGTGTTCCGTGAAGCTAACGACGGCGGACAGACCTAAGGACCTTAGGAGTAGGTCACCTTCCTGGGGAGGGAAACGATATAGAGATGAACCACGTAGGAGAAAAAGCCAACTAACTCCCGGCCGGAGTATTGTGGAGTGTGGATTGCAATCGCGACACCTGTGGGCCGGATGGGTGACCAGGACCGCGGACCGGTGACTGCTGCGCGGCACACGAAGCGAACCCCCGAAGCTTGTCTCCAGACCGGACGTGGCCGGAATTTGTTTCCCCGTCGACCCCGTCGGAAGTCTTCGGATGCTTAGAAACTAGAGGGTCACAGCGCCTTCATGTGGTTCGATCAATGTGGCTGGCAAAGATACTTCGACAGCCCGTTGAGTTCTGATGGGAAAAGTTTTCCCCCAATCGCACGCCATTTCCATGTCACTGAATTGGTGAGGCAGATGGCCAACAGACCTCGGGGAGGGGAACAGTTGATTAAACATCGTCCAAAATCCCAATCGGGAATCGAAGGGTTTTCGGCATAAGATTGCCATTACTACCTTTTTAGCGAATCAATCGCTCATCGTTTTGTCCGCAGCGAGTGATTCAAATTAAAAAAAAGGTTTCAAATGTAAAAATTAGTGCAGAGGCCCAATTTAGTACAGTTAGTTCGGAGACAATGCTTATCCTATGCAGGTCTTAAAACTCCCGGCCCTAAGAAAGAAGACCCCTTAATCTTTTGGTTCAATTCGCCCCAAAATAGGCCTCAGTTTCAGCGATAACCTCTTCATTCGGGCAAAATTACTAACCGATGTGTTTCGCAATTGTTTTAATTCACTTATGACACCATACATATGTTGTATGTTGTCTTGATGAAACAAAATGTCAGTTGTCACTTTTCCAAAGGCCGTCGCTTCTTTGCAATTCCGGCTTTCAAACACTCCAATATAATATTCACTGTTGACGGTATTTCTCTTGTCAAGATAGTCGATTCATATTACACGGCACGGCCTGCCACTGAGTGTCTCTGCGACCACGTTTGAAGTCAGTAAACCAAAGTTTGATTTTAAGGATTTTATTGGAAAATCCTGAAAACACTATTCAAGCCTTTGTTTCGCTTGAACTGTATTTTTCCCCATCAAGAAGCAGTGTAAAATTAGATCACGAAATTGTTTTTGATCCATTGTTTTGAAAATAACAAACAACTCTGATTTTGATAATTTCAAATCAGTTAAGCGTCCTAAAGCGGATATCCTTCGCTGGTCGGTCTGGAGAAACACGCGCCGCAACAAGTTAAACGCGGATCAGCAATACTTTTGACGTTAGCTACACTTCAGTACGTGCCTCTGATGGGCATAAAACTCGAAAGCGTGCTACTTTTCCATGTGCAACGGCACGACACGCATTTGAGGCAGTGAACGCATTGCCCGTGAGACATACGAAACCGGAGCATCGCAAAAGGTTCCAACATTCCAATGTTGACCCACTCCAAGCGCTCGGCGATTGAGTGTTTACGGGGAAATGGACCCAAAAACGACACTAAGGGGCCTGCAAAAATTCAATAACAAACTGCATCCGCATTGGGGGGGGGGGGGGCGGCAAGGATATTGCAAATAATTCATCGTCGAAGCCTGTTACACGCAGTACCGGCACAGCACAGCAGAAAGCATCTAACGGCTTCGTACGGCACACCCAAGGAGTAAGGATCCCGGCCATTGCAATTTCCATTCGAATGGCTTAACTTGCGTTCGGCGATCGAGACTTCCGTTTGAATGTTGCAATCTTTACCCCGAGGATACCACCCGTTCGCGGTGTCCCTTCGCAAAGGCCTAGTCGGTGGTCACAGGCAATGAACCGAAGCCAACGAACGAAACAACGTTGCTCGCCACAAGGTGATCATCGTCTTGGGCGCGGGTGCGTGTGTGTGGGTGCACAACAAAACTATTGCTATTTGCCCTCCGCAAATAAAACATGTACTGGAACATAAATAAACATTACTCCAACATTTCGTTGGCCACCACCACAACGTTTAGGTTCCACCGCTTCCGGCGTCCGGCGTGAGCTCGAATCGAAAACTATTTGCTTCCGACAGCAGGGAGTGGGTGTGCTGGTGGCCACCCACCCATGCTCTACAGGGGCCCCCGTTCCGGCGTGCTCAGTGTTTCGGTGACTTTGGACCCAATGGGGTCCGCTTTCGCACGCACGCGACAGGGCTACAGTGGCGAGCATAGTCATCTGCCAAAAAGTTCACATATCAAATCAGATGAAATATAAATGAACCAGCTGACCCTCGCAACCAGCACCGAGTTCCGGTTTATACGCTTTACGTGTCGTCGGTGGAGCCCCCCCGCAAGCGTAAACATGCGACGGGCAACCGACAGACAGACAGACAGCCAGCAAGGTGAACCGGATCCGAAGTGGAACCCATTTCAAATCCCTCGAACGGTGGCTACAAACAGATGTACTTAGCAAACACCAGCTCCGGCCAGGCCACCCGTCGCCGGTGCACGGTTTGGCGACACAACACACTTGGCCCCCCACGGAGCAGGGGAAGAGGGTCCCAGTCCAGTCGCAGTCCGGATTATGCAAGAAGACGAAGGAGACGAAATCGACTTACGCAAATGTGGCCAGCCCGAGCCCGGCCGGCCCGTGTCCGGGCCGGATGCTGTCCCAAGTTTCGAAGCGGCTTAGCCAAACGGAGCCCGGCTCGGACGAAAGGAAACAGTCTGGGAAAGGATACAGTTGTTATCGTACGGTAAAGTGACCGGAAACCGGGCAAGGCGGGATGTACCAGCGATAAACCCTGGGCCCTGGACTTGGACCGTCTTGCGTGGGGTTGCTTTCAAAGTGGCGTCGAACTTCGGCACTCGGGAACGGCCGTGACGCCGTGATGTTGGATCTTTTCGAGTTGGGGAAGGTTCCGTCCCGACACCGGGCGGGGGGTGTGCGGGAACGCATATCTTGTAAATTCCTTCGAAGGCTTCCCAACACAAGAGTGTGGGAAATGTGTCAAACCCCAGTCACGCCGCCACCGCCATCACCACCGCATCGCAGTGGTCAATGTCCGTTTATCGGAACACCCATTCATGCCCCATATGGCGTCAGGCACGGCGTCTGGGACTCAGGGTCGGGTCGACCAGCTACTGAAAGTCGTGAGGGCAAAGGACACCGGTACGGATGGGAACAAGTGCAAAAAAGCTGGCAAATTAATCTTTCAAATCCTTGCGGAAGGAGTCAGCACCGGTCACCGGTCACTGGAGTGGAGAGTGAAGTCGGCACGAACCGGAAAGAATCCACACACCGGCCCCGGGCTGGGTGGAGTGTGAAAAAGGCCATTGGCAGGCAGCATTCGAACAAACACTCAATTACACACCCGAACAGTCACAATCAACACCCAACACGGACACACAGCCTGGGGGGGCAGGGACACCGATATTGATGTAGATAAGAGTGACCCTGTGGCCGTTGGAGGTGAAGAATTGCAGATGTTTCTTGGGCTTGGGGTTTTTTTTTGTTTCGACGAATGCGCTTCCGTTACGACATTTTGTAACACATTGTTGTCGGGACGTTGGAAATTGATTTGTACTACTGCCGTTCCGGTGGGCTTATGCAGAACAGGGATTCCGGAACGGCCGCTGGTTCGGTACACTGGATTTGTGTTTACCTGCAGAATGAGAAATTCCTTACACTTATTGGCAGCTTCAAGAAGTGATTTTAATTGAATCGGTGTTAGTCCATTTCGAACGGTGCTCGAATTTGAGTGATCCATTGGGTTACCATGGGAATTCGGACAGAGGTGATGGATTAGTGCAGAGCACAGCATAGAGTGGATCAAGCAGCCATTGAAAACAATTTGTATCCCAGTGACAGTTCCATTTCCTTAAGAAAAAAGACAGGATCGGATTACAGGCTGGTTTATCTTAGTTTTCCCCGAACAAGGTCATTTATTTTACTTTTTTGTCATTTTATTTAAAAAGCTTGGTTCCAGATCTTTTGTTTCCAATGTCGGAATCGTCAGGGAAAGCTCGCTGCCAATGGAAAAAACGGTTTCATTTAGACATTTCGCCTTGCTCTTCAAAACGAGTGTAACGTTATGAAAACATTTAATTACTATCCGCAGCCCTGTGTGGCCTGCGCCATTCTTTTCGTATTGTAGCGAGTGTATCCTGCCTTGCTGACAGCCAGTAAACGAATAAGTGGCTGTCTCAGCCCTAATGGCAACCCGCGGCCACGGCCGGTAGCATTTGAGATTAGGGATGAAAAGCACACGGAAACGACACAATTCTGGACGCAAAGGCACCGAATTAAGCCTTTAACCTCTTGAGTAGCGGGTCGCCGGAAGGCTTTGTATCAAAATACACAACCGGAAAAAAACCCAGCAAACCGGAACAGTCGGTAGTCGGTGCGGCAGATAAACAGCACCGGCAGCGTACAAAACAAATTACGAATGTGAAACACATTCCCGGACTCAACTTCCCGTCAGCACGCCCCAGCCGAGCCGTGCGGGGACTTTCGAGTGGCCCAAGCGCATAACCTCTCACACACGCGGGGTACGTACGTAATTAAAATTTATGACGGAAGCTGCGCTCGTTTTCGGTTGCCATCGGTTTCTAAGCGCAGCGACCGGATGTTGTCTGGGGGGTTGTTGTTTCTTTTTTGTTTTGTTAGTTTTGCGCCTTCTCGCAACCCGTTCCCGGACGCTGCTCCAGGACGTAAAATGAAACATAACGCGCCGTCTTGACAACACGAGTGCGCGCGCGTGTGTGTGCGTGTTAGTGTCCCGATTGCAACCGGTGGACGGGTTTCTCTTTTCGGTTTGAAGTACCCCCTGGGTTTGAACCTCATTCGTCCTAGCAGCATCCTAGCCGGTGCTCGGTCAGTGTCTCTGCCATCCGTCTGTCAGGATCAGCGCCGCACACCTTTAGTGTGCCGTACCTCGAGCATCTTTAATCCAGCAGCGCTGCGATCCGCTTGTCAGATTAGGAACTCACGCATCCGTGCCGCTCGGGCGGCAGCTTGGCAGACAACAGTCCCTGCGGATCGGGTGGGGGGCGCACATGTGAACGTGCGAAATGAATAATGACAGCCGGTGTGGCTTCGCGGCTCCCGCTGTACCTCTTGGCTGGTGCGCCAGCTCGCTCGCGGTCCTATAGGCTGAAAACTTTTTGTTAAACACACTGCCGACGGACGACAAATGGCGAACGGTGGAGTCGGCCAGGCCAGCACGAGCAGCAGCACGTGTGTGTTGGGACCACCACCCCGTTAGTGTACCGGCCGACCCATAAGGGGCGGCCAAAGTTCCAGCCACCACCGCGCGTCCCACAAAGCCCAAACAGGGTCGCACCGGAAGTGTATCAAAATAAATTAAAACCGTGGGGGTGATTCAATTTATGAAATTTTCCTAATGAAATTAACTCAATTTAAAGGAGGTAATTTACCGGCAACCCGGGCTCCGGACCCGGGCAGCCACCGTTCATCATTATTGTCGTCGTTGTCGTCGTCGTCGCCGTCGTTGTTGGCGTTGGCACTCGTCGCACTGGGGGGGTCGAAATCGGAACCGGAAATGGCCTGGCAATTAGAGGAACACCGTAAAACTGGGACTGTTGGCAATGTTACGGTGGTGCCGCCGGGTCCCGGGGCCAGCCGGTGGGCGGTTGATGCTGATGGGGTGCGTTGGGGGAAGTGAAAAAGTTTGGCCAAAAAAGGGTTACCCACAGAGCCGAGGGTTGGCCGTGTGTGGCGCGTCCTGCGCTCTCGCCGGGATGTGTCAGAGATGATATGTTGAGACAAATTACACCATCATTTTCGGTGCCCAGTACCTTTGCGCCGCCGCCGTCGCCACCCGGGCTCCCTCCGGTAGGCTCTACACCATTGCGGTTGCTCCCTCGTAAACCCCCGTCAGTGCCACCGACGAAGAGGGCATCCATTTTAATGGGTCGTTATCAGATCATGAGCGTTAAATGGGGCGTGTTTGCGTATGCGTGTGTATGCGTGAGTGTGTAAGTTAGAGAGCCTTCTGCGTCGTTCGCGTTATGCGTACTTTGTGACATAATTAGTCGCGTGTGAATCAATAAATGTTTACACGCAGTTTGGTTAAAAATGAATAATTAAATTTTTACGACATTGCGGTCGGGAGGCGGCGCCGCCAAGCGGACGGGCCGAACTGAATGTTTCTATTTGTTACCCTTTTTTTTTATTCGTGCGGAAGTGAACAATAATGGCGCAAAATTAATGTGAAACGGTTGCGTGTGTGATTGTGCCACGATACCGGGCGTATGCGCCCGGAAGGTATGCAATAAATGTTGCCTCGCTTTCCGTTTGCTATGGTTTCCTTATATTTTGGCGTTTCGCCATCAAAGGTTATAGAATGTTTTCAATGTAAAAGTGATCGAAGAAGGCATTGCTCACAGTAGTGCAACTCGCAATCAGACGGCATTAGAAAATAATAGAAAAAATGTCCTTAAACGATTTCAATTATTGTATGCATTTATGTATAATCCATATTGTAATACATAATGCATAATTTATTTTCATTTTCCACCGAGCGGGGGATCTATTTAATTCATCTCGTTTTTTTTGTACATGTAAAAAAGCCATTTATGCACCATACACTCCACTGCTTTATGCCAAAGGAAACAAATAATTTCGAGCACCACAAACATTTGGGGGTTGATATCTGCTCGAATGACTTCGCGTGAAACTTCGAGCCACCGCCAGAATGTCGGCGTCGAGCGTTACGATCTCGAAGAACATGCCGTGACATCCTTTTTCGAGCCTCCGCTTCTTTTTTACGACTCCGTTTTGACACGGTGGCGCCGCCCGATGGCGACAGTGTGGCTAGCCGATGCTCATTATACAGTAAATCAATTCCATCAACCGCCGTCTCGCTGTCTGCTTGCGCCATGATGCTGCTCCTGCTGCTGCTGCTGTGGTGCTCTAGTTCGCTGTGCGTTAGTTGTCGTGTGTTTTTGTGTGCCGCAATCGCTCCAGCGTCCAGCTGCCCTACTTTGGTGCCCGAAACGAGGGCACGCACATCCCGTCTGGCGCCAACTTTATCCGGCTGACGTAGAGGAGATTCGGAGTAACGACTGGCCCAGCGTTAGGCAGCGAAACGGCCCGTTTGACCTATTGATTGCACGATGGTTTGGCGCCTTGCTGCCGGAGAAGGATACTCGTCGAGGTCGAGCAGAGAAGCTGTACGAACGGGGCGGGAAAGCTCGGAGAGTAGAAAGTGTTTGCTAATAAACTGCGTGTGCGTGTGTGATTTATTTTCCCGGCACATTTTTTACGCCAATCTAGCCAATCCAAGTGGTGAGCGAGTTAAAGCTGCTACCCCCGGAACGGAGGAAAACATCATCCGCCATTAACGCACCAAATCACTCATCACATCCTCGCCACCGCAGCCACTCATCTCATTAAGCCGTTTACGATAATTTCTTGCGCCCTGCTAAAGACAAATTCTGCTTGTTCTTCTCTCTTTCGCCCGCTCGGCCGTACGCAGGGATCTGCACACCGGACTGCACTGTATCCGCAGCTATACCCGACGCTGCATGAATATTCATCAAAGAGATCACTTCAACAAACTGTACCACGGCACTAATGAAGTGATACACGAGCTCTGCGAGGAAGGATCTTATCAGGAAGGCACGTACGTATTGTAATAATTATGTCAATGTGTGTCGTATCCGTTTCCTTTCCGTTGCGACTGTGTGTTGCTGCGCGTGCAGGAGGTTGCGTCCGCGTCAGCACGTTGTTGGGCGCGTGTTCAGCATTTGGTTTGTAGTTTCCTTTTTTCTGCTCTTTCACTCGTAACCACACAAAGTAATGAGTAACTACGGGTCCCGTAATCCATATCCGACAGCAGTTACTCTCATTGTACATGTCGCGAAGCGAAGAAACGAAAATTAATGCTTACGTTGGAGTTGTGGCTTAATTATTCATAGCGTGGCTTGACACTTTAGAGAAGGTAGATTAAAAATGTGATCAAATTTAACCCTAATAGTAGATAGTAATAATTCATCCACTAGATGCTAGCTCTTCTCCTGGCGAATCCCATAAGCATAATGAGCAGCAGTAGCAGCAGCACAAATTGGTCATTAACAGCGGGCCTATCAACACCCGTGCCGGGCTTAGTGTCCATCGCCTTGGCGTGGGCAACCAACCATCGGAAATCACGCTGATTATCGGGGGTAAACTTTTTCACTCGTATCTTCGCCCGATTCGCCGGCGCCTCTTCCGGAAAGCCCACCTGCGCCCGATATGGGGTGTCGTTCGCCCGTTCGGTGGGCCAACGGGAGGCCCTAGGAATTAGCCCTCCGGTAAACGAAGCGCCGCAAACGAAGGCACTTTTTTGTTTGCCGTTACACTCCTTAATTAGCTGTAATTGAGCTGTTTTCATATTCAAGTGGCTTAAGCGCAGAACGGTGGCCGTGGCACAGCACCGTGCACCGTGACCACCTTGCGGTGCCGCGGTAGCACTATCATCACCATCATCATCATCATTGTGGTCGGTGCGATCAAATCGGGCCTGGCTAACTCGGGCCAACTATTTCCACACTAACCAACCGCCGGCACCGTGAGAACTGCTCTCCGCCATGAGAGCCACGAGTTCTTTTCAATCCGTACCGCAGGAGTCGTAAGGTTTATGCTGCTCCTGTTGCCGCTGCGTTCTGCCACTGGCCGCACACAGCCACCATCCATTGTTTCTCTCGGGCTGTTTCGCGGTTTAACGAGAAAACTTTTCCTCATCAACAAATTGCCGGTGAAAGTGTTTCGCTTCGCGGAACCGCTTTCGCCTTCGCTGTGGTGGCCGCGGCCCGATTGGTGGATCATCGGAGAGTGATTTAGTTGAACGGGTTGGCAAAAGAACAACATAATGCCGAAGGGATAAATGAGTTAGCTTTCTGCTGGGTGGAAACATTAAACCCGTCCCGTTTCATTTTTCCTTCGCTCCGACACGGCAGCGTGTCCGCGATTATGATAAAGTTTGTTGAAGAATTTACGATCGTTATAAAAACTGTACGAGTGACAAACAGGACAAACTCACTCTAATGAGGTCTTAATAGTGTTTTACTAACAGACCATGCTATCACCGGAATCGCCGCCATCAATTGATGGGAAAAGTCCAACAATGTACGTTTGCCAAATAAATATAGAGGCGCCCGGTTCTTGGTGGAGGCGCATGGTGCTTCTCGTTCACAAAAATGACCGAATGACCCTGGTACGCTTCAGAAATAGAGAGTACGAAAATGTCGGCGATAAAAATGCAATCTAGCTTATCGAGTGCCGTGCTCTGCGCTCAGGAATCCGACGTGTGGACTGTAAATAATATTAAAAAAAGAAGCTCCAAAGTCCGCCACGGTACGGTCTGTTGCTGGCGTGCAAAGTTGCACACCCGGCCCGTCCCGGTTGTGTTGACACAAATGCCACAGCGAACCTGGGTGGAAAAAAATGGGAAAAAAGCCTGTTACTTCAAACGGATGGTACGGATTATCAATAACCTCTAACGTTGGTGACTGAGCCCACGCACGGGCGCCATCTGGAAGGGTAGACTTGGCTGCCACTGGCTGTCCGTGTCCGGGTGTCTTCGGGCAGCCAGCACGATCGTCAGTGGCCACTCGACTCGACTCGCGGACACAGTCAGTCATCCGGTGCCGTGAGTCGAGGACAATGGCAGCTAAAAGCATCACGCCAAGCCGGGGCAGCTTCAAAGGATGCACATCCTGTGCTGAGCGTCCCGATTCCGGAGAAGGTACAAAAGGCATACCTTGGAAGCTCGTGCCGGTGGGCGCTGGGTCCCTTTCTCCGGACCGAACCGGAGTTCACCGCCTCTGTAAAGCAAAGCGCAATGGAAGGAAATCTTATCAATTTTCCTCTGACTGATGATATCCTCCATTTGGAGCAGTGTCACGTACCCAATATCACACGTCCGCTCATGCATCAAAACGACGGTGACGACGACGGTGCCGGCGACTGCGAAAACTAATGTCACTGTTGTGGCCCGCTGATGCACCCCATGCCCCCCCCCCCCCCCGCACCCTCTCTCTCGCTCCCTTTCTCTGTGACAGACGTTGACCGATGTGGACGTCACGGAAGCCGACCAACGGCGAGATACGTGTGTTGACCAAAAAGGAAAAGCTTTTTCATATTCAATGGCCTCGTCGCATCCTTCGAACGGGAACCGTGTGTGTGTGTGCGTGCAATCCGATTTACGTTGGCACCTTTAAACTGGATTTATATCCATCGGGAACCAATAATATGAAGCCAATATTTCAAACTGTCAGTTTTGCCGCCCGCTCCTTTCGATTCCGCATGCACCGGCCTACCTGTCCGCGGGAGTATCTGCGAGGCTATTTCGAGCATCGCGTTCACTATTTTCAGCCGATATCAGCAACATGTCCATCGCTCGGGGGTGCCGCGGTGCACACGTGCACCGGTCTCCGTTGCGTTGGTCCTTTTATTCGATTTCCGGTTCTGATTCGGAACCAGATTTGCCACTCCCGGATCTAGTTTGGTCCGGTGACGTTCGATGATGGAATTCTTCGGCAGCAGCGCTTTCCGGATGCGGAACGAAATGAGCTGGACGGTCGGGACGATTCCGTCATCGTCTCCATAATGGATTATCAGACCTGGGGCTGGTTCGGAACCGTTCGGCAGTGATTGTTGGCCAAAGCAGAGGGTCACGGTGCGATAAGTAGCGGACGATCAGATCCCACGTGCCATCGGTAATGATCGTGCTGCAGTCTGGAAGCGGAATGGGACGGTCGACAGTCGATGATGAACTTCGGAACGGATGAGCACCATTCGAAACGCGTGTTGTGCGCTGCCAATGCCAGTGCTCGGGGACTCTGAACGAGTTGGAATGGTCGTTGTTCACCGAGCGCACCGTTCGCGAGCGTTCCTGTCCTGTGATCTTCAACCGGACGGTTAGCATCAATCGTGGAGATTTCATTTTGGCCTTCGAATTACCTTTCTAGATTAGTTTATTAGACGAGCGTGTGCTGGTACCGTACCGGGCACTTTTGTGCCCAAAGGGAACTAACTTGAAATGGAAAGCAGAGTTGTAATTAAGTTCGGCATAAGTTAAAATTGTAGAAAAAAATGGTCGACATCAATATGTTGCGTACAATTTCCTCGACCAGGGCACGAAAAGTTTGATTGATGGACTCATTTACGATCCGTTAGCGGAGCAAATCGAGCGGATCAAAGCAAGCCAAAGCGAAGCATAATTCCGATCCAGTGCGTTGGGCGTACAATCGAAATCGCAAAGAAACCTAGTCCAGCAAATCATGCTGCAGGTGCTACGGTCCCGTACCGCGGAGTTTCCACTAAAATAAAACTTGGCCCAAAACCGTACCATAAAATCGGTTCCACCGAACTGGAACGGCGAAAAGTTTCTTTTTCGCCCCAACACAACACACTGAGCGGTCTCATCGTCGTCGTCGTCATCGTCGTGCGCCCCACCAATCGGGGTTTTCGGTTCGTCCACGGACAAATGAGCGCCAATCTGGTCCTATGTTTTAATTTCACCTCCCTCCGCAATCTGCTCCACAACGCCAAGGCACCGCCTGGCCGGTTGCTATCTAAATTTGTTGCTTCGCATTCATCGGAGCACTGCTGCGTTGCCCCGTTGGAGCTGAAGTTAAGTTTCATTTCCATCTCATTTGGCCCGTGATTGGACACGTCAAGCGGGCGGCAAAGTTTTTCCAGTGGTGGTGGCTTTGCTTTTTTGTTCTCAGCTAGGTGGTTCAATGGTCAATTAGCAGTTGAGTTGAATGGCGCGACTTGGTGCTCGCCCGGCGAAAACGATGCTAAACGGCGCACCGTGTTGTTGCTGCTAATTTTCATTCGCTTCGAAGCATCTGAGCGGACTAAACCGCATGCTAATGATGATCCATCGTGGGGCAAAAACCACGAGTGAACCGAGGAAAAACATCGGCCGCCCATCGGTCCGATGCGCAGTGCGGAAGTGAATACATATCTTTTGGAGCTTTCGCTGTGACACGGCACGGCACGTATGTGCCGTGTCGTGATTGCCATTTAGCCTGCCTGCCCCAGCGAGAGGCTATCGCAAGTTTTGGGGATTATCTGTTTAATTATAAGTCGTTGCTGTTGGCTTGGCCGGGGGAGAATGTGTCGGTTGGGAACTTACTTCGCCAGTTAACCCGTTATTCGGAACCACTTTTGAACTACGTTGTCAGCTGCTAATTAGTGCGCCCTCTGCTGTACTCTTGCGCAGCTCACCCGAAAGGCGTAGCCTTCTTCGCTTTCTCCTCGGGGAAGCTGTGGATGGATTGTCGAGGTACCATTGCGAGAACGTTTCCATGTCAGCATCGGGCTGTAAAACTGGAAAAACTTGTTAGTAAGCAGATAATGGTTAGCCGGCAACACAATTAGGTGGCTGGTGGAAAGAAAATTTACTCGAGAGCTTTGCTTATGTGTATGCCACCTCGGTGACGCTTAACTTATCGGTTATTACTCGTACTACGTTTTCATGGAATCCGACCGAAGCTCATAAGCACGAATTTTGACATTTCGCAGCATGCTGTGATTGAGCAACGAAAATCGATGTTCAAAAATGCTGGTTAGAAAATCGACAAACCAACTATTGATTACAACTACCAATTGCCAATTCTTAAGCGATGCCTCTCGAAGGCCTGAAGAAAGGACGACTTTGTTTGACCATCTTTTGATCCCAGATGGACGTTTTGCTGTGGTTTAACCATATTACGATAGGCTTAAATGTGTGTTTGTTTGTTATTCGTGTCCTTAACGTGAATGTTTGCGTGGAATGATCGTTCGTGTTCAGCATGATGCTGAATCAGGTCACTCAATGTTAAACTTAGCGTTCCCTAGTTCCTTGCAGATTGTAGTTGTTTTGTCCATTGTGGCTTGGCTGTTTCATTCATACGTTGCTGCTTTTTGGTTTTTCTAAACACCGTATTTTTATTTCAACCAGTCCTCAGTTTTGTTTGCTTAAGCTTTTGGTCCCGCACTGTGCTTTCGTTGACGGAACACAAACCTGGGCCGGGTGTTTTTTTTTCTTCTATTCGTGTGTCAACGAAAGGACAGAGCGGCGTACTGATGTCGTACGGAACTGACAGGTTTTTAGGTTTGGAGTAGAGAAAAAACGGCTCATTCCTTATCTTCGGCTTGGAACTCTATTTTCTCTCTTTTTCGGCACACACACACACGCTGGACGCTGGATGCATATCCGCTTCCGTTCCGGAATGTATTCGGCCTTTCAATCGGCGCTCCATTCAAAAAAGCAGACTTTCTTAGGCATGCACCGTGCATGCGGCACGTGAAAAAGGACTACGAGGTCTGTGCGGCCCGGTACCAGAGCACGATGGCCAAGATCGGCCAAACGATGGCAACCACAACGACGACAACGACGTCGTCCGCCTTTCAGTACCGCATCGGCACTACGATGGCCACACATCCGGCAGCCGCTTTCAGCAGCGGCAGCGGCCAGTACCACACGAGTGACAGGAGCCAGCAGCAGCAGCAGCAGCAGCACCATCGCCGACAGCAGTTGCAATATCAGCAGTTGCCCGAGGGCTATCATCCGCCAAACACCACGAAATCCATTGAAGAAGAAGCCGAGGAGGAGCGCCTAAAAACGGTTTGCTGGTAAGTAGGCCTGAGAGGGCTCAATTTGGGGCGACACATTCCGGGAGTTTCGGGAAAAAGCTTCCTCATTCATTCGTCGATGCATCGATGTAGTACTTACGGAGGTTTTATGTCATATGCAGACTATGCCCTGCGGCTGATTCCCACATCAACTGCAGTAAATTGAATCTTGAATCTTGATTTGTTGTAGTTCATGCAAAGTCCCGGCATCTCTACTTGCGTAGTCTCTGGCGCAGTTTGCAGAACGCAATATTCTAGCCCAATACGTATATTGCCAAATCTTCGGATCAGATTGGACGTAAAAATTGCTATCATTTGACCGCAATCAACGTAATGCTAGCCAATCACTATTCTGGGGCTGCGCGCTTCCCCAGAAGTCCGCTTCTCCGAAATCGTAAGGAAATTGAAAGTTATCAGAAAATTACGTACACTTACGGCCAGGCATCGGAGGACAATCAACGGTACGGATGAAACTGTCCCTCTCCGAAATGTAACTCTCCGTGGCCACCGCATTCCGGTTCCGGGTGGAGCCGTATAAAAACGACAAACGTTTGTCATTTCCTCCGAAAAGCCAACCGACCATTAGCACCAGACACAAACACACACACGCGCGCGCACGGGATAAGTGAGGGCAATGGTCAGCGCGAAGCAATCAACTTTATTGTTTCACACGAAATGGCACCAAACCCAAGCCGCCCAATATCGACGTCCTGCGACCGGCTACCACCAAGCGCACGTCGTGTCGGTGACATGGCAGAAGCGCTTCCGACCGGACCGCATCCGGTCGCATCAGCATCGAGCCCGTGTCTTCAGGATGACCGCCACACCGTCGTTGATTTTTCGCCACAGAAAAACAAAACGCTCTCGGAGGCTGAGACAGCAAAATGTCCGCAATGACCATTCAATTTCGGTCCTCCCGCCCCCGGTTCCCACTATGGTGAGGCAAAATATTTTGTGGCTCAATGCTTCGCCGGCCGACTCCCGGCACCCACTCCCGAAATTAGGATTCGCTGACTCCGAACGGCGATGCCGACGGGGCGGCCCAGAGACAGCTGTGTGCTTGTAAGTTGTCAGTCGTGTCACTCGACGGGCTTCATTTTGCTGTGTGTCCCATGTCGAGTTTAGTGCCCATTAACGGGACCGAATTGGAAAATCATCAAATTGCCATCGGGATCGATGTAATGGAACTGATCTTTCTCTCCGCCGAGATGCTGAGAAAAAAAACAATGCATGACCCAGGACCAAATGTGAAGTCGGAAGATGGAACGTGTTTGCTCGGAGCATCGCAGCAGCGCCACTAAAGATCGTTGTAATTTTGTGGCTAAAATCAAACCCTTTCCTAGCCTAGTGGCCTGGCCGTAGCGTTAGATTTACAATGAAGTACCTTCTACCTTTTAATACAAAATCCACATGTAGACACCGGTAGGTATTGCGCAAATAGCGCTCTACTGCATTCGGAGTGCTCCGAAAGCCGAACACACGGCGGAAAGCTGACAAGTCATCACGGGCGCTGGCTTTGCCGGCAACTTGTATCGCTTTTCCCGTCAATTGCATCGGGCGCATTTCCCGTCAATTTCACACAGATTACACGCTACACTGGCCACCCGCCATCGCTGTATTTATCTTCATCTCTTCACGTCGAGGTCGCCCAAATGCTAAACGGTGCGCTCAGCTTGTTTCATCCTTCCTCTCCTTCTTCTTGCTCTTCGATCCCAACCCAACAGCGCCTTCCAGAAGTACATGCAGTGCTCGGAGTACACCGTACGGCATGCCTGCGGCGACGAGACGGCGCTGTTCACGCGCAGATTCCTCGACAAGATGTCCAACACGCTGATGCGGGTAAGTTTGCTCGACGACGACGTCGGCGCCGTTCTGTGGGATTGTTTGCGGTTTGGGTTTGCGGTGGTACCGGGCCCAGGGGTAACCAGGGATCCGGAACCGGATCAACCGAGCGTGTGACGGATTGACTCGCGGACTCCACGGCAGGGTCCGGCGGTGTTTATTAGTGTCTATTTAGTGTCCACCGCAAACATCAATCGTCGCCCGCGCCTTAATCGGTTCAGTTGGGCGCGAAAAGCCGCCGGAACCTCTCCACGAGCGGGCCCGAATGGAGCGGGCGTGTGGCAAGGCCGTCGGCGCCGTCGACTGCAATTAACAGTTGCCATTAGATTAGGTGAAAGAAACTGTTAATGTAATTTACTAGCAGCAAGCTGCACGGTAAATGAATAAACTATTCGACACCCGCGCCCACCGAGCCAATTAAACAATTTGCAGCGGGCCACGTGGCCGTAACGGGCCGCTGGAACCCTGTCTGTGTGTGTCTGCCAATCGGACCATTGTAACCACCGCAGCTCCAAACCGTTCGAAACCCCTTGAAGCGTCGTTCGTGCGTTGAAATTGATGAATAAAACATTGGCCATTGGCTCAGGTGGCGGCGGGTCGTATTAGGAGTACACATCCCCCGGCCCCCCCCGGGGCGACACTAAATTCAAATTGAACATTCCCGATGGTCGTCGGCAGGGATGGCCCTGTCGTCGGCAAGTTCAGCATATTTTTTGGCCCACATTATTTAGTTCACGCCCTCGCCGGCGAACGCAATCCGCAGTGCATGTGCAATCGCATGCATATTGCACACCGGCGGACCCCATTGGGCATCTGCGTGCTGGTCACTGATTTGTGTTCGGCCCTCCGACCATCCGCATCCGTGTGCCCTTCCGGTGACACAATAGTGAAAACGCAACCGACCGTGTGACCGCCGTGTTACGCGAATGCAGCAACCCAGAGTTTTCCCAATCATCCCCCAGCTCCGCACCGTACGCAGGCCGCGGGGGACATCGCCCTTCTTCCCGGTGGGTCGACCAGGTCGCGGTTATGTTTAAATTTTGAAAACGGCGCCCCGTCGTCGATCCCTCGATCGCGATTCCAACCAAACGGTGGGCGCCATTTTATCATTCTAACACTATCTATCTTTCTCTCCCTCTCTCTCTCTGTCTCTCTCTCTGGACCGGAAAACAGATGCACTGCGTCGATTACACGCCGGAAAGTGGCAAATGTCGGGATTACTTCAGTTCGAGCGCATCCCCGACGGGTTCGTTTGTTCGCCCGTTCTGGGGTTCATCAAATATCAATATGCTCACCGTGGTGGTCGCGGTCGTCAACGTCGCCGCGGCCCTACTGCTGCAGCAGCGTTCGAGCACATTTATTTAATCGCCACCACCGTCGATCGTAGACGATCTTGGCGCACCGGGACTACCACGGTCCAGCCGAGTCCATCGGCCACAGCCGGCCACCATCATCATCATCACCAGCATCATCGACGATGACGACGAGTCCAGCTCATGAACTCACCCAGCAAGCAGGCGTGTGTGTGTGTGTGTGTAGGGGGCAATAATATGTAACAGGAGTGGCCGATGCAGATGTGAGAATGGAAAACACCTGAAAAGAAATGGCACACACAGTAACCACGGTAGGTGGAGCCGCGAGTTTGCACGTTGCAGCTATAAGAATGCAAATGAAAAAATACGAACGTAGAATAAGCCCCCGCTGGCGCCCCGCCGCCTGCTGACGCTCACGAGTTTCACGGTTCAAGATGGCGAGCGATGGTAGTTGCAGTTCTAAAGAGGCAGCAGAATGGGGCGTACTAACTGTAACCTATGCAACGTTTTCCCTCCTGTAATTTGTTTAGTTTAATGTTCGCATCGCACTCGCGCAACACATTCGTTTAAATGATACTCAAAACCCGGTGAACGGTTACTGCCGTTGGCGCACGGATCCGAACGAATCGTCGCCGAAGCCGGAACTAGTGCTGTGCTGTGGCAAGCAAGCGAAAAGCTAAGTGAGCGTGCTTTCGTTCCGTCTGTTGTTAAGTTTTGTCACTCTAAATGTACGAACAAAAGGTGTCACTATTTATTAGCGCTGCAAGTACTACACTCGAAAGAAAATTTAAATAAAACTTTAGCTTCTCCAAACTCTTTCCAAACTATCGACAACAAAAACAAATTAAAACGAATCCTAAAGCTTAGACTCGCCCGTTCACACTCGATATCGATATTTTTGCTGTGGCCCAGGCGAGACATAAAGAAAACCAAAAACTTTGTTAATTCTTACCTAAAGTGTTGGTCGGATACGAGCAGGAGAGAGAGAAAACGAGAGAAAGAGGGAAAGAGAAAAAAAGAGAGATAAGAGTTTAGCTAACAATGCCAATGTCATTGATTGAAGTTGTATAGGGAACATGAAACAATAGACGGAATAATGTGTAAAGCGTTGTAAGAGTTGTAGCAAAAATTTAAAAAAAAACTAACAAATAACAAAAGAAAAGCGATACGAAGCACGCACGCATGAGGCGCTACAAAAAATGAGTAAAATAAAACAAACCAAAACTGTACACCAAACAAAACCAAAACCCACCGACTCTCGTTTACTGTCTCGGGACTTTAAGAGTAGCCCAAACACCAATGTCCATTTAATCGACGAAAACCACATGCAACTGAAAATTAAACATCGCCGCGAACAAAACGAAGCCGCCGGCCACTTTTTGGCCGATTCAGCCGATTCAGCGCTTCAATATTCAATCTTCGTGCTCCGTGGCAACGGCACGGCGAGTGCCAATTACGGTATAATTTAATCAGCCAAACCTTCCGCCCGTAAATCAGTTTTAAATAATGACAAACATGAAAGCGAACAAGTGTAACGCGAATAACGGCACCGGCACCATTGTTTCCCGCCAGTGTCCCGCCACGTCGCCTGGGGCCGTCCGAATCTCGTTTAAAGATTCCGGACCAACCCACTGCGGGTGTGGTGCACAACGAAAAAAAAAAAACAATCGTGACAATATTTTTACTCATAACGCATGGATTATTTTCCAATTGAGCTGCGACACGCGGACACTAACCTCGAGCTCATTCTCATGCATGCTCATGTAGGGGGGGGGGGGTAAAAATATTGACAACTGGCCGACAAAAATGGGCTCGGGACAAAAACATCCATTTCACACGACTCGCACGGCTGCAGTTGCGTATTGCGTATCCATTTCAGTGACACGGTGGCCGCGTCGGTCGTCCAGCAACCTAATTTATATGCTCGGCGGTCAACGGTTCTAGTTGGTTCTACTATTTGTCAATGCGGAACAGGGGTTTGTTTACAGCCCTTAAAATGAAGTAAAAAGAACCTGGCACGTGAACTGATTTTTACTGACCCATTTTTTGCGTTTACTGAAAATTCTCTTTTCATTTAAAATATTGGAATATTGCTAGTTCCATTGAAATGAAAGTTTAATAAACGAAAACACTCCGCCCTTAGGCTTTTGCTTTACAAAAATGCTGCAGATCCCCGCGGTGCGGTGTTTTTATTTCTGACGAGAATGTTCAGAATTGACGTTTGTAAACGTAATTTAACAACCAATGCGAGAAACTATGTTTGCACTATGCACCCCTTTCATAAAATTGATTGCATTTATTTGAATTTCATTTGAATCGTATTCAACCATCCCGCCGAACGCCGCGCGTCGTGGCTGCCGAGGCGGATACGGATATTATGTCAATATGTGGGCTGTTCAATCTAATCAACGATTGGTTTTCGTTCGCATTAATATATTGCCATCCGTCGAATGTGTTACAGCATTTGGGTGAGGATGAAAATTACAAACACAAACAACAAACAACAAACAACATCGAAACATTAAGCAAACACGTTACACGACGAAGTAGTTTTTGCTACAAAATCGTTGCTCATCTAGCTTTGGGCGTAATAGGGCGACTAACGCTACGAGTGCGGAACAACTGAACTTGGGCACTGCCGTTGGGCTCAACACATAACAACAGGATATCAAACATGGACTAAAACAATCCGTGCATAACAACAGTGCAAACATTTGTGGCCACTTGCAACCGGGATGCATAATTTGACACACAGTAACAAGCTGTCGGACGGAATGCCTCGTCGTAATCGAATGAGGCAAAAAACGCCGAACGAACGCCGTTCAAACAAACTAACAAACTCGACGCAAGCCAAACGTGCGGCTCCGAGTGCCGTTGATTGAAACCTAATGCAACTTGCAATGCGGTTTTGGTCGGAACCCCTCGTGCGGAGCCCTTTTTTGTGGTGGTTGCAAAACTTTTGCCATGCCCCCAATCACGCCCTACCAGGCGCCTCCATTTGTTGGGGATTTTCTTTTTTCAGTCTGTTGTGTGTTTGGTAAATTATTTAACACACAAACACACGCGCTGGCTCAGACGGACGATGGATCAAAGAGATTTAATACCGACGACCTGTTGAGGTTGCGTCCGGGCTGAACAAACTAACGCTCAAGCAGGCCACCGAACTGGTGGCTGGCTGGTAGTGGCAAATGGGGCCGTTAATTGTTTTTGAAAACTTTATTTCGATTCACTCTCCGATTCAGCCAGGGAACGCCTTTTGCCCCGTTCGGCTCTACCGTTATTCATCACAGGTATCCATTTTCTAACTGCGAAGCCG
Source organism: Anopheles cruzii (assembly GCF_943734635.1). Taxonomy (NCBI): domain Eukaryota; kingdom Metazoa; phylum Arthropoda; class Insecta; order Diptera; family Culicidae; genus Anopheles; species Anopheles cruzii. The sequence goes on along the minus strand of NC_069144.1, from coordinate 16,033,662 downwards.
GGCGGTGTTCGACGGGCTAACGAAAGACATTCTCACTGCGGCCACCGGTGCCCGAAAGCGGATTGCGAAAAAGACAAATAAACTAACTTATTTTATTTGTCTTGCGAATTTTCCGGAAGAACCTTCGGAGGGCGGAGCTCCAAGGGACAGGATAAAAGACAAACACGTTTAATCCTCTCTTAAACCCGTTGGCAAACAGGCGGCCAACCGAGCATCGGTGACAGTGATGCCGAAGTGTAAACCAAACAAGCGCCCGTAAAAACTAAGCATACCACACGCGTCGTAGTTGAGCCACGTGCCACAGGAGGTTCTAGTGCGATTTTAACGCTCTCCGGGCACAGTCCAGAGTATTTTTCCAAACTCCAAACTCCACATCCTTGCGCGAGTTCTCAGCGGTCTGCTTATTGCGCGGTTTAAATTAATGCGCTCCGCGAGCAGCATTGAACTTACCGTCCAGCGATGGGTGGATCCACGTGGTAATATTCCCGCCACTGTGTCTGTCGGCAAGAGCTTTTCGCCACATTCTTCATTTGTTTATCCCTGCCAGTGACGCGGAAAATGTGTTCCTGTTCACTCGACTCGCCGGCGAAGACGACGACAACGACGACAGTTGTGGTTACGCGATTTTCGGTGAGCGCTACGTGCACGGACTACGGATCGGTACCGCGCACTTCGGTAGGTAGCAGCGACACTCGGAGAAGCTCCACGCAACGGCAACGGTGGAGATCGTCGTGACGTGACACGTACGGACAATACGGTGGCGAAAAGCATGAATTCAGCTGCGCCCACTCCGGGGTTTAGGCACGTTCGGCGTCAATTAACTTTCCCGATGTGCGGTGGTGCGACTTTGCGTTGTCGGGTTGTAATTGTTTGAAAGGGAGAGTGAGTGAGAGAGAGTCTGAGTGTTTTCAAACTTTAAATCAAATGCCTGCCGATAAAGAGGTTGGGAATCGAAGGCTAATCTAAGGTACTTCAAATTAATCGGTTTGCGGGAATAAGGCGAAGACTAAAATGTTGCGATCGTTGAGTTCAAATGATGGATAGCTTCTTGCGTAATCACTTCCATCGAGGACTACTGGATGCTCCGACCAGTGCGTGCTGGGCGAGTCTTTCACGGAGCACACTTTGACGCATGCCTTATTGTCACCGAAATTGGCCCACGTTAATGCACGCCAACTGCCACTGCAATCCGGCACGTAGAGCCTGAGCAGAGCCCGTCTTCAGGCTGCACGATTTTGCATCACGAATCCAGAGCCGCCACCACCGTCGAAGCCGGGAAGCCTTGATTGAATAAAGAGGAAAAGAGGGAAATCTCGCTGCTGACAGCGCCGTTGTGCCGCGTAGCTCCCGGGGTGATGCACCCACCACTGATTGAGTGCAGTTGCAGTCCGGCTGCAGACTCTGCTGGGGGCGGTGCCGCCACCGCCGGCTCGAGCTAAAATGCACGTCCGGTGTTGGGTATTGGGTACGGCAAAAGGGCAAATAAGAAAGAAAACAAGCTACATGCTACACAAAACACCACTCACAATCTACTCGCTGGCTCGCTCGCCCAGACGTCCACTTCGCAGTTCGATCCCCAAACGGTAGAGGTGATGATGAAATCCTCTCTCACACACACACACATCCTCTCATCGACCCCTCGGACAGTGCCGCCCAACGCGGTCCGAACGGTGCACGCTTCTTCAATCAAAAAAGCTGATGCACCGCGATAAAAATAAAATGCATATAAATTGGAAAAGCAGCCGGAAATTGGAGCGAACGCAAACAGGAATTCCGGTGACTCTGGTACTCTGGACGGGTGGGAGGAAAACAGGATTTGTTCCTTTCTTTTTCGATGCTCTTCCTCCGACTTTCGGGGTGAAGAATTTAAAATGAAACCGAACTACCCGAGCCGAGTTTGGCACGCGCGCACACGTGCACGATGTGAAGGATTTTAATCTACTCCGACGCCAAAGACTCCAGCACGCGGTCATACTTGTTAAGCTGTTGGGTAGATTTGAATGCAAAACCCGATGCTGGGTGGCTGCAGCGCATTCGTTGCGTATCTAATTGTTAATTTTTCCATTAAAAAGTATGATAGAAAAGTTGATAATGGCAGAGCAGAGCTTTGTTAACCCATAAATTCCGGCCAGCGTTCGCCGAAGTTTGCCTTCGCCGTTACGTCAAAGCAATTTGCGCCTCCGTTTGCGTTTTCGTAGAAAAAAGGACATGAAAGTATCCTCTTTTCAAAAACAGATTTGTCAAAGCATCCTGCGCCCGGTACGGTCGTTCGGGTTGTAATCAGTGAAATAAACGCGCACAAAAAGCTGCACACTGTTTGACAAGGTAATTAAAAGTGTTGAGCCGTTGAGGTTGTCCTTTCCGTGGCGCCCGGAAGGCCGATCAACGGTAACATCCGGTCGGGATCCTGCAAGCGCTACGCTAACGCCCCCGTACAGATGGCCGGGGGCCAGCTAAATCGTCACACCAGCAAAATTGCAGAACACGAAATCTCGACAGTTTGCAGAAAGCGGACACGGTTTGACCAGAAAACGAAAAGGTAGCACCTATTTGTGCCATATTAACGAGGTACGTCGGATTTAACCGTGGTATAATCGGCCACACCGGGTTGGCCCACTCACGGGCCACGTGATTGATGTGCGCGTTGGTTTTGCGCTACCCCCGCTCGCGCCACAATTGCCCACGGCTCGTTTGCCTCTGGCTGGCTCATCGCTCAAAACCTTGGAGTTGGTAAATGACCACCAGCTGACGGGGCTGACCGGATGTTAATGTGGGAGAGTAATTTGCAACGAACAAAAAACGCATCTTCCTTCTCGCTCGCTTTCGACGTCGTCCCCGGGGGAGGGCGCCGGAGGAATCCATGGTGATGAGTAGAAGATAAATAAATACCGTTGTTGATTTCGCTCCGTTTCCGACCTTACGTGGACGAGCCCGACGAGGTGGCCACTTCCCTTGGGGTATGAAAAATGAACGAATTAAATTGTACACTTTTCATATTCTACCTGTTAGGGTCCTGGTGCGCACACCCTGGGCTGGGAGGACATCCGGGTGCGGTACATCCGGTCGGGGCAAACAACCCCCAAGGAAGCAGCAGGGGAAAACCAAACAAAAAAACTGTAAACCCTTTGACCCACCCCCACCGGGAGCGAAGGGTGCCGGCCTCGGTTTGTGTCATAAATTAATTATTTTGTTTTTTTTGTTGCTATTTTGTTTCACTTTTCGGTTTCCAGGGCTGCCCGTGGAATATGTCTGGCCGCTTCGACACCTCCCTCCCGCTTTGGAACCGCTGGTCGGTGGTTCATCCATGCTATCCATTCAGTTTAGACCATTAGGCGTTGAACGGAACCATCATGCCGGGGTGCTTTTCGCCGGATTGCAGCTGCGAGAAAGCAGAAAACGAGTTCAGAACGGAATGGGCGGGTGGTGGAAATTAAAATTAAACCAGCGACTAGATCATTTATTCATTGGCCAGTACCGGGGACCCACGGTTGCGGGCCGTGAACGAGATTTTAGCGAGCGAAGAGCCGACCGGGAAAAGCGGCACCCGCGTTAGGACTTCCTGTGGTGAGCCGCTCATAACTGGGGAATGTTTTCTGCTGTTTGCCGAATGGTTTATATTCAATTATCAGCGCCCACCAGCGGCGTTTGCATAGACGATCCGACCCGTTCCGGTCAATCCGGATAGGCCGGCTGCCGGAAGGGTTTCAATATGGCTCGGATTCTCTAGAAATCTCCTAGGAAGATGCATCATCCTGGGCAAGGGTAAACAATCGTAAACGGATCTATGATGTGCTTTATTCACATGAATTAATCACATCACAACCAATCGTTACACGCGTCTGTTGAGAGATTTAGAATGATGTTTCGATAAAAAAAACTACTTATAAATAGGTTTATGAATCACGTTCGGAAAGTTTCTACTGTTTTTACGACACACTTTTAAGTCTGCTTCCCACCTTCGGGTGTCTACTTCGGCTTGAGGCTGTCGGTGGTTGAAATGACCGGTATTTTCAACCACTGTTCACACTTTTTCTTGGACGCCTCAACTTGCTCCCAAGGAATCTCGTCGCGGGTCATCCAATCGAACCGCCGGTCATAGTACAGATCGTAGTTGGGCCCCGATACCGGGAGCAGCTCGCGCTCATCCTCCGAAACGGCGTCCAGCATGCGCCAGATGCCGGACAGCGAGTCCGTCTCCAGCCCACAGAACGATTCCTCCGACACGATCGTCCGCACTCGGCGATCCTTTTTGTGCTGCTGCTGCTCCTTGCGCTTCTTCTCGTCCAGATGATGCTGCAGGTCACACTTGGCCAGCATTTCGTCGATAAACGAGCGAAACTTGGGACTAAAGTCTCCGGATCGAATGTCCACAAACGAACCCTTCGACTCCGCCTCGGAAGCCCGTGGCGTGGTGCACTTGTCCAAACTGTTTTCGACGCTTACTTCCGCCCTACTCCGCAGGCGGTTCGAACCCATCAGCTCGTCGTAGGTGGACCGGAACTCGGGTGTAAACTGGTTCATCAGCAACATTTCGTCGCCTTCATCGGAACCAGGTTTCTGCAACCGGAACAGCGTGCAGGTATTAATCTTTGCTTGTTGTTACCCAGCATCGCGGCAACGTTTACCTTTTTCCGTTGATCCAACATTACGTACGTTTCATCTAGGTCCGAAAATGGATCGGACAGGGCACTACACTGGGAGGATTCGTCGTCGGTGCTGGTGCGACTCCGTGGCATCTCGGACGCCGTCAGGGGACGCAATATTTCGAATATGCTATCGGCAAACTTTCGACGCACTACCGGATCTTCGCTCGTGATCGGATAAGCGTCCATTCCGATGCACCGCCGGGGCACGTTTGCCGAAAAGCGCATCCATGTGGTTCCGTTCACGTCCCGTCACCGGTTCCGTTGGCCGCGGAGCAGCAATTGATATGTTTGCACTTGTTGGATCGATAACGAGGCACGCTGGGCACGCGAGGCAAACAGGGATGTTCTGAAATTTGCGCTCCAATGATAAACTTGACATTCCCCTTGCACTACTTTCCAGCCACGCTCAACCAATCACCATTGCTCCCCTCCTAAGCAAGCGAAAAAGGAACCAGTTCCCAGTTGATACGGTTAGCCTAGGGGCACGCGACAGGCGTTGAGCGAACCATCGTTGTCTTTTTCATCGCCCGATCAACAAACCGGTGTGCCTCGAGGAGGGTAAGTGATACTGTAATAACCTACGACAACACGCAATCCCCATCCCGACAAGGTTCCGGCCAGGGTCGCAGGGTGTCGACTCATAAAAAGTGACACAAAATAAACATCCCTCTTCAGTGATGTTTTAATGTTTATGAGCGACACATTCAAAGCAAGGGTGCGATGAGTATGCAACGTTTAGAAAGATAGTACTGCCGACCATTGATTAGATTCGTAACAATATATGAAGCGTTAAAAGTAAACGAGTAAGCTCGTGAAAAAATGTAAATTTGAAATTTTCTGGCGCGAAACTTGCGCGCCCTCTACAGTGTTTTCAGAGAACCGACCCAGGCTACAAACGTCACATTGAAAATCGCGCAATATGCACAACAACAACTCGTTGACTCATAGAAACAGTGAAAGCAACAACGAAACGCCGAAAGTTTAATGTGCCTTAGCATACGAAGAAAGTAATAATGCAGAGTGTGGTGGATTCGGCAATACCGTCGACGTCGTCCGGGCAATCGGTATGTCCGATTTGCGACAAAAAATTCCCAGTAACCCTGATAGAGCAACACGCCGACCAATGTGCCATGAGCAGCGAAAACCATTCCGAAGATCTGGAAGACGGACAGGAGACGCTCTGCGTTCAATCCAGCTCTACACAAGTCAAAACGCCAAAACGCAACTACAGCATCTTCGGACACAGTCCTTCGGGGTCGGCCGCGAAGAAAAAGCGCACGCAAACGATGCTCGATCGAACGGTGGATGAGCTGGAATCGGATGTGATCAACATCGAAATGGACGACGAAAACAAAGCAAGCCAAGAAACAAAAGATGCCCAGATCACCGATAGATCGGTCGTATCGCTGTCCGTTGCAAACTCCAATCGGCTAAAGTCAGCGCAAGAAGATTCCAGTGTTCCGCTGGCGGAACGTGCACGACCAGAAAAAATAGAAGATTACGTCGGACAAGAGCAAATCATCGGGCGGAACACAATTTTGCGCACGCTGTTTGACAGTGGCGCCATACCCAGTATGATTTTCTGGGGCCCACCCGGATGCGGCAAGACAACGCTGGCCAACATTATCGCCAACCACTGCAAGAACAGCGAACTCCAAACGCGATTCGTGAAGCTATCGGCCGCGATGTCGGGCACCGCAGATGTGAAGGATGCGGTAAACAAGGCCAAAAACGAGAAGAAATACAAACGCAAGACCATTTTGTTTATGGACGAGATCCATCGCTTCAACAAATTGCAACAGGATATTTTCCTACCGCACGTCGAGGCTGGCACGATAACGCTTATCGGAGCGACGACGGAAAATCCGTCGTTCAGTCTCAACTCGGCCCTGCTCAGTCGCTGTCGGGTGATCGTGTTAGAAAAACATTCGGTCGAGAGCATGCTGCGCATTTTGGAGCGTGCCTTACCACAGTATGATGCGGTAATGCTAGCGGACAACAACAACACCGACGATGTACCAGATTTCAGCAAGCTGTCCTTCGTGCCACGGTGAGTGTTGCATTCTTCTCAAAGGTTTCTGTAGTTGCTAAGTTCAACTTTCTTCTGCAATACCCTACACAGCATCATCATCAAGGAAGAAACCGTCCGGTGGTTGGCCGAAACGTGCGACGGTGATGCTCGGATTGGTCTGAATAGCTTACAGTTGGCACTGCGCGCGAAAACACCATTGGAAAATGAATCCCCAAGCGTGATCTCGTTGGAGGACATTCGGGAGGGCATCAAAAAGTCGCACCTTCTGTACGATCGTAAAGGCGATCAACACTATGACCTAATTTCGGCGCTTCACAAGTCGATCCGCGCGTCAGATGATAATGCCGCACTGTACTGGGTAACACGGCTAATTGCATCCGGGGAGGATCCGCGCTACATCTGCCGGCGAATGATTCGCATGGCCAGTGAAGACATCGGAATGGCCGACACGAACGCACTGCAAGTGGCAACGACGACGCTGGCCGCCGTTCAAGCTGTCGGCATGCCGGAAGCGGACTGTATCCTCGCACACTGCGCCGTATATTTGGCGCGCACCAGTAAAAGCCGCGAAGTTTACGAAGCGTTTAAAACGTGCCGCGCTTCGATCGAAAACTGGAAAGGGCCGATGCCCGGAGTTCCGCTCCATCTACGCAATGCACCTACGAAGCTCATGAAAGATCTGCACTATGGTGCCGGGTACAATTATTTACAGAAGAATGAGTCTGGGCTGACTTACATGCCGGAGGGACTCGAAGATGAGAGATACTTTTCGGATTAGTGCGAAACACACAATCGCTGATATTTGCAGTATTCGTGATGTAATCGGAAGTACAAAAGCATCCCCTTTTTCTTTCGTTAATCTGTGTTTATTCTCAAAGTACATGAAATATAAACATTCACAATTGGTTCCTTCAAGAGAATCGCACGACGTTAAGTTTCATTCGAAGAGCAAGACCAGATTCGGTACACAAAGGTTCATCTGAAAAGAAATGTTTCCATCAGTTAAAGTGTGTATCATACATTTTTAACGATGTCAAAACTGTTTAAAATATATTTTCAGAGGGGTGTATGTGAATCATTTTGAATTCATCGATTGAAATCAAGGGGTTTGAGAATCATCATAAAAGCTATGATTTGGTATAAGAGGTGTTTGGCAATTTAATTTCATTCTCACCTTAGCGTGATTCAAACCTTAGTCGATTGATGGACTGTTTTCTTAACAAAGCGATGAACCTGCGTAGTACGAAAATAACGTAGAATATTAGAATACTGTTTATGATTTTCTCGCCTTTCGGACCTGTTTAATATTTTCAGATAGTGGTGCATGCATACAAAATCATCTTTGGATCATACATGGAAAGGGTAATTGCATAATCATCATCTATGCTTTTCGAATTTTCTGTAAAAAACCATTTGTCAATTCTTACCTTAACTGATTAGATGGGTGTTAGGAATGCTGAATCCGCCAAAAATGGCCGTTCCTTTTCTTGCACGAGTTATTGGACAAGTAACGTTCCTGTAAAGAAACGACAGCCGTTAGTTTTTAAAAATTTTTTTTTTGTTGCTAAGGTCTTCGAATCGTTCAAAAACTATCCTCAGAATGGTGCATGGTACTGTTGAATCATTTTGATTTCATTAATTATCAAGGTTTTGTGAATCATCATAAAAGTATTGCTATCAATCCTTTATTGGAATTATTGTACATAACATACCTCTGTACTCGTAGTGGTATTAGGGCCATTATCACCGTCGCATAAGAGGCGAAAACCTACATAAAATGAAAGGTACAATACATCATTTGAATGTTCAAGAATCTCCTCGCCATTTTGTACATCAATCAGGGTATCGTCAGATAGTGGTGCATGAATACAAAATCATCTTTGGATCATATATGAAAAGGGTAATTTCATAATCATCATCGTTGCTTTTCCAATTTTCGTTTAAAACCGTTTATCATTCCTTACCTAAACTGATTAGATGGGTGTTGGAAGTACCGACGAAATTGGTCGTTCCTTTCCTTGGGTTTTTGCACGAGTTATTGAACAGCTAAAGTTCCTGTAAACAAACGATAGCCGTTAGTTTGAAAAATCTAATTTTAGTGCCTAAGACCTTTGAATCGTTCAAATAGCATCCTCAGAATGGTGCATGGTACTGTTGAATCATTTTGATTTCATTAATTATCAAGGTTTTGTGAATCATCATAAAAAAATGCTATTGATCCATTATTGGAATTATTATCTAATACATAACATACCTTTGTACTCGTGGTGCTATTTGGGCCTTTACCCCCCTCGCATAAGTGGCGAAAACCTACATTAAATAAAAGGTACAATACTACATTAGAATGTTTAAGAACCTTCTCGCCATTTTGTATATCAATCAGGGTAGCGTTAGCATGGTGCATGGTGCATATAAGATCGCCGTTGGGTCCTGATACAGAAAAGGGTAGCTGGTAGTTGTAGCAAAATCATTATTTCGACACTTTTCATTTTCTATAGCTAAGGCTGTTGCAACCAATTTCGTTCGACACATAAGGGACGCCACAATTTGTTGAACTTTCGTACAAGCAACAAGAGATAAGTTAGTTTGTTAAGAAGACCCGACACGTGGTTAGCCATCTAAACTGATCATAACCTAGCATGTTTCGTTTCGTTCATTCGCGGTCGGGTGGGAATCCAAATTCGATACGGCGAAGAATATTGAAGGTTTTAGGGAAAACGTGTTTTAGTATTGTGGTAACCGGCAGGAGATGAAATGTGAGGTTAAATATGATTAAATGTTGACTTACCGGCATCATGAGTTCTATGAGGATCATTGGCGCGTTGCTTTTCAGAGTAAACATTGTTTCACACAGTAGGCTAAGATTTCGTTTCGCGGTTAACGTGGTTTATATTCTGAACGACGCGCACTGGCCTTGCGGGCCATTTTGAAGGATTTTTCGAGGAAAATGGCCTTTTCTCGCAAGCCGGAATGCATCCTTACCCGAAATACGTCCTTCCCCGACGAATGCTTTAACAGAAAAACTTTACCCTTTACCGTGTGAAATGAACTAGCCGTCATAAGAATTCATTTTGTCCGTAATTTACGAAAGAAAGTTACCGCCAAGCAAGTTAGAAACAGCTGCGTACACAAGAAAGGATAAAAACGCAGACATATTTTAAAAATACATTAAAGGTTAAGTATATTAACGGCAAGTTATCTGTAGTCTTCAGCCCAAAGTCTATAATAACTAAATCAATTCATCAATTAATCTTCAGCCTTTTATTAAAATTACCATGAAAAGGACCAATCGCACCATTGGGCACTCACTGTCAGTGTCAAACGTTCCCGCACGCAGCCAGTTCCGCGTAGAAAAAAAGGGTTTCATACGAAATCTGACACAAGTTTAGTTCGTTCGTCGAGTCGAGACGGAGAAAATGGTTTTCTGTTGTTTTTCTGCGCCTCACCCGTCGCCACTCGCTCTCTTAACTAACGTTTCGGGCCAGCAAAATTAGGAAGAAACGGTGTACGGCAAAGGGTGTGTATCGGTTGAGGGTGGAAAAGAACCTGCAACCGTCTACGGGATTACGGATTCTGGCCGAATCGCAGAGAAAGGGTGTTCTTACGAGGGAGCGTAAAAGTAATACGGTACCTCCCTCGTGCGGAAACTCCTAAAAAGTAGCCATTGCTCTCATAAAAACGACGATCACTAGATTACACGACAGCCTCCAAATCTGTGCCCCCCCGTTCGGTGCGGTAGAGCATCGAGTAACCGAGAAAAATACTTCACTTTGCTGCGACGAAGCTGCCTAGTAACGGGAGTTTAAAATCGCGAACAAACCTTTCGAATCCTGTCTCTGTCTGCGCTCTCTGGCCAATCCCTGGTATTCACCTGTTTCGCGTGTGCCAAGGGCCAACACTCGGGGCCGTAGCTTCGACCAGCGGGTGAGTGAAAATTAAATGTCAAGGAGCAGTAAGTGCGCGCTGCGGTGCAAGATTCATTTTGAGCTGTATGGGGATGCGTTTAGTGGCCGGAAAAGGGGAAACGTCGCCGAAAATCGACTGGCTGGTGGTGCACCGTAGCGCAGGTTGTTGCACCGTGCTCGCTCGCTGGGAAAGGGTTCGGCAACGGGTGTGTGTGTGTGTGTGTGTAGGCGTGGTGTGTCGGAAGTTGTGCAATTGCACATTACGCGTATCCTCGACGCATCGAGACACTTCTTCAATTTGGTGAGAAAGAATGGAGTTCCAAGCGCCGCTTCGGGTTGCCAGTGTGTTTGTGCGGAACTAAGTAGTACCGTTTGTGCATACGCAGGTTCCTGTTCCGCCGTCGCCGTGGAGACCAAGTGTCCTCGCTTTGTTCTTCGCTCAACTGTCAGCATTATTGTCGCTGTCTCTCGCTGGGCTGGATATTTTTACCTTTGGACTCTGTTCTATGCTCGTTTACCTCGCCAACTTTTCTCTCACTGGCTTCCATGGTCCAGTTGAATAACCAATTGATTGTCCACCTTCTCCCCCACCACAGTGTTCTAGGAAATATGCGCACATATCTCGCGGGAAATTGATCGAATTTTGAGGTTCGTGTGTGAAAAGTGTGTTAGCCAGCGGCGGAAGTGTGAAGGTGAAAAATCGAAACGCAGTCTAGTAGTCCTCGAGTGTGTGCGAAATTCGGAGGTGCAATTCGCAGCGGCACATTTTCCATTAACACGACGGCAGTGCGACGGGGCCACGAGAAAAACATTCCGCGTGTGTTTCGACGGAGCGGAAGGCGTAAAGAATCGCTGCTCATCCTGCCTCGACCTTCCTCTTCATTGAACCGACGACATCGACGTTGACGTGAAGAGAAGGACACCCAGCGCGACTCACCCACCACCAGGAAGCGGAACACACGGATTAGAACGCCCGATTGTGTGTATCGCGCATGGTTGTGTGTTGTACGGAAACAATCGGTATTGGGCAACGGTTCGACCTGCACTTTCCACGATCGTCAATCCATCTTCCAGTGATCAGTCCAGGTAAGCATCGGGAAGGGAATAGATAACAAAGGCTCTGTACGTGCTGGCCCGGAAAGTAGGTCACTGCGAGGAGGTCAAAACGATGTTACATCAAACGTGCGGTTTTTTTAAGGATTTCATATTCAATCCCTAATGATTTCTCACGCCAGACGGCAGGAATTCCCCAAGGATCCGTTATCATGAGTTGCTTAAAGCAAAAGTGGGACGTAAAATGGGTTGATAGATGAGTGTCGCGCACCCCATTTGCCTTTGAGACAGATAGAGTGCTGCGATTGATTCATAATTGTGCATATCACGATGTTTATTTATAGTGCCTTATCTGGTGCAGTTATATTTGGTAGGTCCTAAACCTTGCCAATAACAAAACTCTCGCGTTTTGCTACAGAACGATGGGATGTTGTCTCCAGAGTCCAAGAAACAGTTATCGAGGTTATTCGTTACTGACCGGTTTCGCGTATTCGCGAGTCAAGTGTTGCCGCTGGCCAAGGGAGCGTAACTACGTTTATGACGCAGGCAATTTAATATTAATAAACAGCTCTATTTATGATGTGTCCCCTCTCTGATTTGCTAAGTTGAGACACAAAAAGTTTCACAGCCGCTGCACGAGGAGGTTGATCGCTGAGCGACTGATAAGAGGACAGCTTCGCTCCAAAAAATTGTGCCCCGTCACACAACACATCAAAACGAGTGGCGAAGATGTAACATCCCTCCAAATGAATGCCATTTTAACCCTCATTTCACGCTGTCACGACTCGTCTTCGCTGGCTTGCCGTTTTTTTTCTCGGTATTTTCATGTCTTCTACGTTAACCTGAAGTTGTTGCGCGTTGGAAATAAACGTTCCTACGGTTCAACAAAAATTCGGGAATGATTCTTCCGTGCTCGGACCAATCCAATCAAAACAGATTAGAGTTAGTTCAGTTTACGGACAACTTTGCTGTAACCCGAGTGGTGGAAGCCATGTGTCGCTATTCCGTCAGCACGCGCAAGGTCGTGGCCGTGAGCTGCGGAAATGATGGCCAGTTGGTTGCCGCCCATGCTACTGCTGCCGCCGCTGTATTACGCTTAAATCGAATTAGGAGGGCCGACGACGTTGTGGACAGTTCTTTCTAAGACCTCGTGACCCCGGTGCTGTGGACAACTCAGTTACAGAGTCGTACTGTGAATGCTCGTTTATTTACCATCATGTAAAGTATACAATCTTTTGCTCTGTTTGCGCCTTTCCATGTGCTGGACGTTGGGGAGTCAACATTATGTGGTTGATTCAATTGCCCCCTTTGGAACGTCTTTACGCAGAGGACGATGCGCATATGCAATTGAACTAGATGACCTCTTAAATTAATATGTCCAACCCTGGGAACGGGTTATATGTTCCAGATGTTTTCTTACAAGGTTGGACCGTTCACAGTTGATGTTTTAACATTGCTTATTACAATATTTATGGCAAGCAGTAAGCTAGTTTAAGATTCACTAATTTGTAAACCTCTTCAGAATGTTATGTTCTTCCACTTGGTTTCAATTTGTGAGTTCATTGTACTCGCTGGCCAATTAATACACATCATTCCGCTCAATACAATGATTGAGTATGATAAAGCGCTGAATTGAAACTAGGAAGGATAGGACTGGATAAAGATGGCATTTTCCTTGCAGTCTGGTTCAGACCTAAATTCAATTTCCTACTGTCACAACCGGGCCGGCCATTAGCAATGGGACACTGGAAAGTAGAGCGCCACCTACTATTGATAGAGTGCATTTTCAAATCAACAAATCAACAGGTCACCATTTCCCACCGTGACGGTTTTCTGGCCCATCAGCAGCGGACAGAGAAGGGATGATCCATTTATACAGCTAATGTTCTGCTACTCACGTCCACCTTCCGCGTGTAGTGATCGTGTTCCTGGGCCGTTTGTTATGCATGCATAGGACTACCACAATCATGATGGTGCTCCGGATGATGATGGATCTCAGACAAGTGACGATAGACGACTGCTGGCTGGTGGAACGTCTCGCACTTTTGCGATGAAGCCCCCTACATTCCGGAAGGCATATCGTATTTCATCATCATCATCATCATGTTTGGTTCAATTAACTCTCCTGGGAAGGTTTCGCGAAATTTGTATGCTAGCCCCTTCTAACGGCCAGGGGATGAAAACGGCCCCTTTCTCAACCCTCTGACATCCTGGTCCTGCTCAGGAAAGCACCGGAGGATTCACACTTGTGCCGGTGTATCTTCGAATGAACCGATTGCGCCAAAGACGGGTCGGTAATTCGGGCGCGGAGACCTTCGCGCAGTTGCTGCTGGGTGGTTATTTATATCGTCCCCGCGAACCCGCCATTTGGTTATCGCGAAGGAAGTGTTTTTCTTTTCACGTCCGCGCCAATTTCACGCATTTTCACGCGTACACTTCAGTGGTCGGTGTCTTGCGCGAAACGCCACTTCCGTTGCCATTCATCATCGAGCTGCTGGTGGTTGACAGGTGGCTGTGGGTGGGTCGGCCGTGTTCCCCACATGTTTGGGCCACCTTCTCGGTGCGGTGCGATGCGTATCGATTGGTGCGTTGTGTTGATTCGGGATTTTTTGCCCATTCGAACCATGAACCATAAAACAATAATTGGAAACAATATAAGCTAGTGCGCGTGCACTGTTTGTAAACTAGTAATTATCAGCTTGTTTACTATATAGCCCGTTCGGTTGGCTTCTATTTGCTCGCATTTTGTTGTGCGGTGTTAGCATTTAAATACAAAAAAGCAGGCCCATGTTTGTTTTTAATGTGTAAAAAACATTGCAAATTGCCCCGTAGGGTGTTGCATTCTGCGGCACGACGGGTAGTACCGATGCAACACCCGATGGAGTGTTAAATTTCGCAACAAAATGCGATCGTATGCTTGTTTGTTTCGATGGCCAACCCGTCGGTGTGTCAGGGGCTGGTGTTCCTCTGGATCGTAACTCTGCAACTCAGGGATATCTTATCGTTTGATAGCGCTGCATATGTATCGTATGATTTTCCACGGAAACTGACGCGTCAGCCACAAACTATCGCTCGGTTGTCTGTGTGGTGTTGCGGTTCGGATAAGTATTCCGCCATCTTTCGCTTGGTGTCGTTTGCGATCGCCAGCCATCGTGTCAGTCGGTCCGAATATGTTTGTTAAATTTCACCATAATTGGGATGGTGCGATGGTGTAAAGTATGTGTAAGTTGTTGATGATGTGACCAGATACATTGGCCGCCCCCCGTCGTCTGCAGGAAGTGTTTCGTTTCGTTCACCCACTTAATGACCGCGGGACCGGGGTTGATGATGGGTCGGTGGGCGGTGGCCGGTGCATTGTCATTATTGGCTACGCCGCCACCTGGGGTGATAGATGGATCTCCGCTCGGCTCAGTTCTTTAAGACTTTCACCGGAAGTCGCGGAACACCTTCTCGTCCCGGGTCACGGGCGATGGATCGCTCGCGTATGAATCGCTAATGAAGACGTGATTAGAGAGACACGCGATACGCCAGACCGAGCACACTGCGTCTGCGGGTCGCGGGCAATTATCAAAAACATTATCATAATTGGTGCGCGGCGGCACAAACACACATACACACACAGTCGGGGCCGTGCAATTTGTAAAGTGTTGGCCAATTTCTAATTTATGCAGAGAGGAGGCTAAGAAGATGATTTGTTATGTGATGTGAACAGACAAATAAAGTTGGACGCGGGTTCACGTTATTTAAATAAACGTGAAATATTGGACGCGCCTCGCTTACGGTATTACTAGTCTCGACCTCACGATGAGCATTAAACGACTGAACGAACATCGTCGTTTAACGAAGTCGATAAAAATCTATGTTGATTTATAAATATTTTAAAAGGAAATTGAGTAGATTATTCCTCACGTTCCGAACTGTTCGAAATGCTCATGGCTGCCGATCATTTCTTTTTTTATATTCAATGCTTACGAATTGACTGATGGACGATCTGGAGTGCAATTGCCGTAGTCATAGTGCTCCCTAGTGGTTTGTCTTGTTACACTTGTCATCCCCATTAAAGGCCCTGCAATAACCAGTTTAATGGCCCGGAGCTGGCTCCTGTTGCACTTGGGCTGCTAATCTAATCACTTTCTTATCGTTCGCATCTGCTCTGTCACGCATGGCGCCTAATTAACAGAACTGCAGCCCTGTCTGTCGCGCAGTCGCTTATCAGATCGGGATCCTCGCCGCTCCCTGACAGCGTGTGCTTCCGCTGTCTGCCGTAAAATCCATGCAATACACGCTTTTTCGGTACTTCGACTGCCCTGCGTCGGCCCTACATCGCTGATCCCAAATGTGACTGACAACCAATAGGAAATGTATTTCCTCAATATTATTGTGCCATGGATATTTGCGCACACGACGACGCCTTGGTGGTGGTAGACAGGGCGCTAGGCGCGAATGGCATAAATAGATGTAAAATCGTTCGACGCGCGTGCGAAGCTTGATGGCGCAATGGCAGCTAAGAAACGGGAAAGGCCATGGGGAGGCCGCGCCCGCCGCCGCCCCCGGCCGAGTGTCGAAGTTCTAAATTTATCGCGGAGCAACCACTCGCGGGTTGGCCTGCCGCGCCGTGTAAGCCGGGCCGCCCGGTTTCTGGCAACACCCAACAGTAGCCGGCGGACGACGGGCGCGCGGGTGGTATGGGCTCCCGGGGCTCGGGGCGGAATTCGGGGGCCTAAAATTATCTATTTCCATTACCCCGTCGTGAACCCATGACGCTGTAGACGTCGGCGAGCGCTCAGAAAGAGAGAGAGACAGAGAGAGAGTGCGGGTGTGTAATGGGCATGTTTTGCCTGATTTCCGATTTTCCCAACGTCGGCTGCCCATGGACCAATTTTTCACGGATCCAGCCGCCCGGGGGGTGCGGAACTTTGACGTGACTCGGCTTCGGATCGAGAAGGGAAATTTACGAACCATTACGCTGTGGCTGTTTGGGTTGGACATTGGGAGAAAATGATCGAAACCGATCAGCAACGGTCCGGGGAAAGATTTTCCACGGCGGGCCATACGAGGTCGTGGAGAGGGCCGGAAGATAATGATATCCACTCGAACTCAAAGTCCGTGCGCGCCCGATGATGTCATTCAACGCCGGAAAAACAGAACTCGTCGTATGTCTGAAGAAGGCTGAAGCTTGACGTCGGCCACGTTGTCTGAACACCAAAGGGGGAGTCGATTGGCATTTTTCCCGTTCCACCCGGGTGGACGCGACCACGCGCGCGTTGTTAATTGTGGCTTAAATTTACGGGCCCTGGTTAACCATATTTTGTTGTGCTGTTGCTTGCTGTGGTCGGCACTAGGTCTTCGAGAGTGGTTCAAGATAACGCTTCTCTCGGGCCAATGACTCGGCGGGTCACCGTGCTGAACCCCCTTCAAAGACGGCTCACCACGGTGTGGAACCAGGAAGGAAGCGGGAGTGAAAGTGGCCTCAACACACCGTCGTCTCGCGGTTTGTCAACGGAGCTTGGGTTGGCGTTGGTCATTGTTGTTTGGACCCCCAGAGCAGCTCCATCGGTTGTGTCGTAATGGCACGCAAATTGTGCGGCATTCGACGGAGCCCCGCTGCGCCGCTTCCACAATGAAATTAAATTCCTCACCGTGACTGCTGTGACACGCGGACTGGGAAAATGGTTTGACTTTCCGTTTGTGCGACTAACATTTGTTTCTCGTTTTGTCGGTTGTTGTGCCCAACAATGCCTAACAACATTTGCGCTAACGATGGGGAACCGGGAACTAATATAATTGGGAACTGCTGCATTGAACATAATTATGTTACGATAGGTTCTGACCCTCTCGGACGCCCAGGGTATGGACCAAGAGTGGTCGTTACAGGGTTCAAACTATCAGAGAAACTAAATGAGATTATGACACAACGGCCACCATCTTATGCTACTTAGGATACTATTTACATTACTATTATTAAATTACAGCCATGAAGAGGCGAACCTTTCTCATGTGAGAAGATGGTGAACAATACAACCGTTTAGGTCTAAAAGATCACTCTCTAATTTCAACACTCTTTAGCAGAATCCGACGGCACAGAACTCGCCAACCGAACGAGCCAATCTTATGCTACGTGAAGCAATGCGCATTGCCCGGTGCCGTGTCTGGCTCATTAGTGGGTGCTCTAGCGGGAAAAAATGTATCTAACAACATCATGCAGTCGAACGGTGTTGTAAGTGAATCAAGCCCCGTTGTGTTGTGAGCGGTGTGTTGTTGAAGATGATTGGAATCGAACCAGTTTCTCGGCCGGCCCCGAGAAGCGTGTAATGTTTTAAGCAGATCCCATTAGATCCGGCCCGTGGCTCCCTCTCACTCTGCCTAGTGGACTGTGCGTGCATCGCGCCTTAGAATTCCAACTGCCGGCAACTCCCATCGCGCGCTGGGGAGATGCTCTTGGTGGCGGAACAGCTGGCCCGGCAATGTTTTTGTGGCGAGCGGCACTAGTTGCTGCTGCGGCTGCGGCGCTGGATGAGGAGCAGAGACAGCGCGAGGCCGGACCAACTTGCCGCGATAATCAGATACCAGAACGTAGAACATGCGCGCAACACTGCATCATCGCCGCTTGCGGCTTCCTGCTGCCAACTCCGACCGTGTTGGCGCGGAGTTGCGCCGTGCATTCTTACTCCCGTGCCCGGCCCCCCCACTGCTGCGGCTTTGTGTTCGCCATGGCGCAGTCGAATGCATTCGTAGGCCGGTTGCTCTGCTGTGCAATAGACACACTCTGTAGTGTGCGGTGGGCGCCATGAATCACAATTGCCGTGTGTTTGTATCGAACGCGGCGGTGCGCGGAACCCGAGCCGTGCTCCACAAGACGACGAGATGTCTTGAGAAGGTTTTTCGATTCTGGTTTCGATTTGTGTTGTGTGCCGGTGGCGGCGGCCGCCGCGACTCGGCTGCTGATGAGTGTAATGAGTCAGTCTATTATGAGTCTCGCTTGGCTTGGTTCTGCTGCTGCTGTGTGCAATTGTTCAATTTGCATAAATTGATCCATGATCCTATTTCTGGCCCGCTCATTGCTTGGCTAATTATAAGAGGCTTTTGTGCAATCGGTGCACTGTGCACTTGCTTACTTGCGTTTGTCTTTGCTGGTTGTCATGTTGAATTAAGTCACATTAGTGCTCCAGGAAGTTAAAATTGCCCCCGTGTTTGGAGCTACAGAACATTCGAAGATAAAATAGCACATTCTAATTTTAGCCGCGCGCGATTAAATTCCCAACCGTCCGCCTATCTATTATCAAGCCTAATACGGCCCAGCCCCTAGGAGAGATGTGTACATATTCGTTTGTTTCACGCAGGGCGCGGAATGATTTTTGCGATCTGCACGACTGAAAAAACAATCAAAGCCAGCCAGTCGCGGTCATGCCTATGGCACGCTGCCCTCTGGTGGACCTTCGAGTCGAGTCGCGCCACGTGTACCTCATCTCCATTTAATTAAACTATTAAGTGTGAAGAGCTGGCCGCGACTGGGATCGGTCGGCCGACGGATGGGATCAAGAAGCTGACGGGAAGCTGCCTCTTTTTTCGTCTCGTCTCTCGTCAGCTCAAGTGGTCACGGCGACGACGGTACCCGTTCGTTCGTGAGTTTTTCTCGAGCCGCGCTGATCGTACCGGGCTTGGCCCTGAGCGCTGTTGCTTGATAAACACTCTCGACCACCGAGCGTGTGTGACGTAACCAACGATAAAAATGCCAGAACCGATTTACGGTCCTTTGAATGTTTATGTATAAAAGGAAAATTGTGTACGAATGACAATTGTAAGGCAAAAAATCGTTCGATACTCATCGTTCGTCGTAAACATTCTTCGAAAACGTTTCTAATAATATTAAAAATATAGTTTACTAGCAAGAGCTTATCGACGGGCTAAACTTGCCTAATATACGATGATGGACAAACACTAAATTGCCCCCCCGATGTCTTGGGAAACGATCCGTTTTAACCATTCCTTTCCACCGGGCATATTCCGGGTTGGGCCCCGTGTGGACATAAAATCGGTCGAAACCCGTCCCGGTGTCGGGGTCCATTTTTGGCTGCTTTAAAATCCCATCAATCCCGATGTTCCGAAAGCGGCACGCACGGAACGGAACGAGAATGAAGCATAAACCTGATGCCGCCGAGCGCGGACATACACACACAGAAGACCGCTTCACAGCTGTTCATGGTCATCCAGTCAACGAGATCCGCAGTTCGCGTCCGAACCGACCGGCTGTGGTGGTCCGTCGTGTTTCCTTGCGGCCGCCACCCGATGGTCGCTTCCACAGCGCGCCACTGTACATAACCCGGTAACCGAGTTGTTGCCGCTCCGCGCGCTGATGGCAGGTTGGTTATGGTGCGGATTTATCAATCAAAAAATTTTATGATTATGATTTTCGCAGCACGTCGTTGTTGTTGGCGCGGCGGGGACCGCTCGTTGTGGGATGGTGCTAATAATAGCGACCGACGACGATGGCGGCGGCCGTGCCCGTGGTGGTGTTCGCATTCCGATTTCCGGAAATCCACTTGTGCCACTCTCCGTTGCAAACGAAGCTCTTTTTTCCTGTTGGGACCTATAAAATTGAATCCACACCGAGGAGTCACGACGCTTTTACGACCCGACCTCCACCCTCACCGCTACCGCTAATTACGTTTCGGTAATCGGTTTCCAATCTGTGCCGCCGCCGATCTTATGGGAAAACTGTCCATGTCCACGGCTGTTGTGGTGTCATCTTGTGGGAAAATGGAAAATAAACATGTTCCGTTCGGTGGTTCGTATTACACTGTTTGCGATTCTGGGCCGTGGCGTGTAGTGGCGATAAACAAAGTCCCCAACGCCGCCGCCGCCATCCTTTGTCCTTTGACGGGCCGTTTGTTTGCTTCCCGTGCGGTTCTCGAAGACCGCAAGGAAGAGGTCTTCTTCGGGCTGTAAAGTGTACACAGCGAACAGCGAAGATCCACCAACCCAACCCAACCGACTCGAGGTTAAGCTAATAAAAGGAGTCACTCAAGCCGAATTGGCTTTATCGATTCGGCGCTACCGTCTGGCGCTGGTTCATCATGGCGGACCTTGGCCGAACGAGTCATCATCGGCAGGATGTTGACGGCTACGACTCTGCGACTTCGACGATAATTTCTGATAACAACTACCGAGGCACCAGCTGTTTCAGGTTTTATCTTTTTCCAACGGGTTTTTTGTTGGCACAGGGCTTGCTGTAGGAGATTAGTCAGGCCTGTCTGACGTTGTTGTGTCCTTATTGTTTTTGTTCGTTCGCGTTCTTCGTTGGCCTGATGCCAGGCGCAGGATGCCGGTGTAGCCGGTACAAGAACACACGCGTACGTTAACCTTTCGCGCTAGGGAAGGAGTTTTTATAGGAAAACCACCGTAACTTTTATGTGACCAACAAATAATGGCAACACTGCAACGCGCAGAGGACACAGTGTATGCAGAGTAGCGGTTTTCGCCGCCAGCTGGGGCCCTTGGGTCGCTATTGGAAAGTGGTCTGATGCATGCCTGATTTTACCGATCGAATGGTTCGTGATTTTATTTCGAATAAATTCGCTGCACTCCAAGCGGTGCGCAGCTTTTGATAGCCCATCGGGCGGAACGGTGCGTCGTTCATAAGACAAAGTTTCACCGTCGGATGTCATAACTTTGCCTTCGAGTTCCAACCCACCGGCGGCGACCCATATTGGTTTATCTCTCGAGTTCAGTCCTGCAGACTATGGCCAGTATGAGTAGCATGCAAGCGATATTTAGTGCTTTGGGTGAATCAAAGAATTGTCTGCCTTTCGCTGCAAACAAATTTATGTTCCCCTTACAAACCAGGAGTCACAATGTGCCTCATTGGAACATACTTCTCTCTGCTGGTGACCGGCAGAGAGGCCCTTCAACAACACATCTAACGCTTCATCAGACCACTCTGGTTGGGATATCGGGCGTCATAGAAAACATTCATGCAGAACGCTCCGATCGGGGGCTAATCCTGCTTCACGCATCTTCGATTACCGTTTATTCCGAGGGTGGGCGGGTGCGCGCCCATGGCCCCTCCGTCCGTGGGAAACTCCAAATGGATATTTCCGTTCTGCGGTAACCAGTCCCGATTCGGTGAAGCGCAGGGCCAACGGCCGCCTGGAATGTGCCTTGGAAATATTAATCAAAAAGTAATCAACCTACGCGGGCCACACCTTCGCATCTGGAACTCTTACTACGGGCCCCCAGCATGTTTGCATTCGTGGCGAACATCTTCGGTGACGGACACATACTACGTGGGCTGCATGGTGAGCTTATTAGCTGCTGTTACGTTGGAAGCGGTATTCTCGGAATGTGTGTTTCGAATCTGAAATCGGCGCTAATTGACCAGATGTTCCATCGGTGTCGGTTTTGGGGGACTAACGGAGAAATACCGGATGGGGCGATCGCTCCCAAATGTCACCTTTGTCGTGTAGTTTTCTAGCGTGAAGCGTTCCGAAAACTCTCAACCCTCCGCCAATCTGTGGTGGACGAATTTCGATGGAGTTCTTAGTTCAAAAGTACTGCCCAGCAGCAACACCGCAGGCACCGCACAACAATTCACTTTCCTTAATGCGCCGTGCTGCTGTTTTAATTATTTCAAGTAGCGCGTGTGGGGCTATTTAAACATTTCCGGCGCTGGGCCATGAATCCGACTAGGCACTGGGTTAAGGGTGAACACCGGCGTCGTCGGCGGTACCTTTTCTAACGGATCTCTCGAATTAGGCCGTTGAAAAACTGTGGTTTTGGTTTCACTACGAGTCCCGCGATCGAAGATCGTTTCCAAGAGCGGGTTGGCAGAAGTAAGGCACGAAGACGTGCGCCCCCGTGAACGTGTTTTAATGCTGATTAACCAGCGGAGGAAATGGGAAGGGACAGCACAAACTTGCCCCACACATCGTGGTGTTCCGGTCATTGCTCTCGATCCCCTCTCGGCAAATGTTTTATGAGCAAAAAAGGGCACCACAAATGGCGATCCAACTTGGTCCTTATTCCACTCCGTACCGATCACCGATGACTGATAATTTTCCGTTTTTTTGCTTGCTTACATCTCTAAATAGGTCATGGTTGTAATAAACAACAGAGATGATTATTTACCATTCCTGAAAGCGCCAGGAGTAAGAATGCAAACTCCGCTAGTGAACAGCGTGACAACGACCACAGCCACATTGAACCGCGACGTTGCAGCACAGGTGTATCAGCAGCAGCAACAACAGCAACAGCAACAGCCACTCGGCAACATCAATAACAATAATAATAATAATACCAATAACAACAACAACACGCTTATCAACAGCAGCAACAACAACAACATAAGTGTAAACAGTGTTGCCGGTGGCGGAGGTGGCCCACTGAACGCGAACAACAACAACAACAACAATAACACCATTAACAACAACAATGGTCAGCCGCAGGTCGCGCGGGCGCTGCTCATCTGTCGGCCCAATTCGCATCCGTTCAATGTAAGTCAGACGGCGCACCGATGCAGCATTTTTCCGCGTTGATTACATTGTCTCACCTTCTCCCTTTGCGTTCCAGAATCGAACTCTTTACCTTGAGCCGGGAGCCCAAGCTAAGGTAGGACGATCGGTGGCACGCATTCGCGTTTCGGAGAACAACGCCATCTTCGACTGTAAGGTGCTGTCGCGGAACCATGCGGTGTTGTGGTACAAGGATGGCCGCTTCTTTATTAAGGTAGACGACGAGTACCGCGTCTGGGAACGATTGTGCGATCGAATGATCGTTAATTGATTTTTTGCGCCCCCCACAAAACAGGACACGGGCAGCAGCAATGGGACGTTCATCAACAATCTGCGGCTCAGCCAAACGTGCACCGAGTCGGAACCGTTCGAAATTAGTTCGGGCGATATCGTCCAGTTCGGGGTGGACGTCATGGAGAACACGCGCCGGGAAACGCACGGTTGCATTACGGCCACCCTCAAGCTCTTCCTGCCGGACGGCCGCGAGACGAAAGCGAGTCAGAAGGTGGGTATCGGTGGCCAGAGTGCCATCATACCACCGGTGGACCTGTACCGCTTGAACCAGTACATCCAGGAGGCGAACCAACGCGAGCAGATCCTGGAAACAAAGCTGATCAGCTTGCAGAAAATGGTTGAATCGACCAAGTAAGTGACGTTGTTGTGGAAGTGATTGATCACCTGTCTGATCGCGTTTCTTGTCGTAGACAACATTCATCCCTCGGCTGGCAAGCGATGATCGACGAAGATCGGTTGCTGAGCCGGATCGATATGCTGGAGAAAAAGTTACAGTACTGTCAGAAGAACGTGTCCGAGGACAAGCTGCGCGAAGAGATGCTGAAATTGCAGGACGAGAAGCATCAGTATCAGAACTCGGCCAAGGAGGCAATGTACAAGCTCCACCAGGATCGGCTCGACGCCGTACACAAGCAGATCTCGCTGGAGAAGGCGCTCTGCACGAGCGAGGACGAGTGCTCGTTGTTGCGAGAGCAGCTCAACAAAACCAAGCAACAGTTGCAGGTTGGTGACGTGCGGCTACGCTATAGATTTGTCCATCACTGGTTGGTCTTTAACATATATCCTCCCCAGGAAATCACTGTCTGCATGGACACACTGAAAAGCCAGTACGATGAGAAGGTCGCCTCCAGCGAGGAACAGCTGAAGGCGAAAGAGTCAGAAATTACGAGTCTCACGCACAAGCTGGACCACTTTGTTGATGTCTATGCGGTAAGGGTCCACATCCCAGTGCCGTGTCTGTATAGGTCTGCCATCGTGAACGATATTCACTTTTCGCTTCGCAGGTTGGTTCTTCGGACGACGAGCAACAACAGCACCAGCACCAGCAGATACACAGCTCCGCAATGTCAAACTGGCTGAAAAACTCGGATATTAAAAAAATGGAAGGATCGGAAGACATAATTAAGGCCATTTGCAACGATACCGTAAGTGTCGACGATCACTACTGTACCGATCTTTGATGATCGCGTGGCGTAACCGTGTTTTTACCTGTTCCAGGAGACCGATATTACTAGCAATGAGTACACCGCAGGACTGACGAAGCTTCAACGGCGCATCAACACGTTCGAGAAAAACTTTAGCCTACTTTTCGGCACCGATCTGAAAGCGGAAAATGGTAAACTATCGACGGTCTGCTCCAGAGCACCGTGTCTAACTGGAATTTGCGATCGTTTTATAGAAGCTGCCGACGATGTGAACGAAGCCCAGAACGATCCAACAGAATCGAGTGCACTGACGGGGACAAACGTTGCAACGGTCAAGATGCTACCGGAACCGATGGCTGACAAGGATGGTGAACCTGAGGAACCCAGTGCGGACAAAAACAAAGAATGCGATGGCAATCAGAATGATGTGTCCGGCAGTAACATCGGGGACGACGGTGACAGCGATAGCACCAGCAATAACAGCAGCACTACCGACACGTCCAGTGTCTCACAGGAAGAGCAACCGATGGGCGAAGAGCTAGAGAAAGCGTCTGAGGAGGCAATGGTTGGGAAAGGCCTAACCGGCGGTGGTGGAGTGCCAGCCCCTCCGTACGGAGATACGGCGGCGCCGCTGAATCAAAATGTGATGCGACGCAATATTCGCCAGATCAAAAACGACTGCATGGCACTGCTGCGTCAGGCGGAGAAGACCATGCAACAGAAGCAATCGGAGCAGTCGATACAGAAGGCCAAATATGACGAACTGGAGACGGAGGTAACAGTCAACAATGGCCGCCACGCCGGTTGTCATTCATTGTCTCGTCTCATTTCAATCTTTTATCTTTCAGCTACTGGCATTTAAGGCTGAACTGGAATGTCGTCCGAAACAGGAGGAACTTGACAAGAAGCAGCACGTTTGCGACGGTCTCGCGGCAAGTCTTAATACGTTGCGCTTCGAGGTGGACGAGTTGCGCATCATGAACGATCGCTGCCAGCTAGAGATGGAACGGATGGAGCTGGAGTTGCTCAACCATAAAAACACCGAGAACTCAGCATCGATTGCTACTGTGGACGCCGCACCCTTGGTGTCAGCGGTCGTGGAGTCAGCGCAAGACGAGTGTCAGGCGGAAGCTATGAGGCAGTCGAACTCGGAGTTGTTGACGATGATGCCGCAAACCCTGTTGGTTGTGACGGACAGTGCTCCGGTGGCCGAAATGCCATCTCCGGTCACGATACCCATGATACCAATGGTTGACGTGGAAACGCAAACCGATGGCGACGAAGTGCGGTCAACACTGGACCAGCGACCAGTAATACCTCTTGACGATACGGTCGATGTGAGTGATTTATCGTCGATCGGTTCCAATCTGGATCTGGAAGACGACGAAGATGATGACGACGACGACGACGACAAGACGGAAACAATAGACACAACGGCGATCTTCAACGGTCCGTCAAATAGAGCACAGAACGAGCCTCCGCGGACAACGACGGATGAAGACTCCATTGCGAAACCGTTGACGGAGGCGAACGGTAGAAACGCTTCCTTGGTGCAGGCGGCCTCCACTCGTGACGATGCAAGCTGTACTATGAAAGCCGTAGAGGCTGCCGGGGATCTCGATTACGAGCTGGCCATCATTAACCATCCGGACGTGCAGCGGGAGGAGGAGTTGATCGTCTTCAAAGAAAAGTATGCGCACCTAAGCGAGGAGAACGTCCGATTGAATCAGCAGCTGCAGCGGCTGAGCAGCGAGATGAGCCAGTTCCGGCACTGGTCCGTCCTCCAGCTGCTCATGTACATGGCACCGATCGTGGCCATCTTCGGTTACATTATGTTGAATCGAACGTAATTTTGATGGCGCAGAATGGCGAGAGGGATTGTGGGAGATAGCGAAAACAAAATTTATCATCCGGTTATGTGCAAAATCCTGTGTGCGAAAATTAAGCAAAATGCGGGGTCTAAACACGCGTTTTTTCGTTCCTTGCAGAAACAGTAAGGCATACTGTTTATTACTTTTCGTTTCCTTTAGTTTTGTTTCTCTTTGTAGCACGTTTATTTATTAATCTGTATCGTCCACACGCGCGCACCGTACGCAGTCTGCAG
Source organism: Anopheles cruzii (assembly GCF_943734635.1). Taxonomy (NCBI): domain Eukaryota; kingdom Metazoa; phylum Arthropoda; class Insecta; order Diptera; family Culicidae; genus Anopheles; species Anopheles cruzii. The sequence goes on along the minus strand of NC_069144.1, from coordinate 16,006,976 downwards.
TGTTTTCGACGCATTTCGGTTCAGGTGTATGAAACAAGATAGAAGGCGCGATAAGGGTGTGTAGCTTTAATCTCAAAACAAGACGAAAAATTGCAAACAAAAATCAGAAAGTGGTTCGAATGCCGTGGTTTCCGTAGAATCTCATCTTGTCGCACCAACCACGAATCCGCGAATCCGCATGGCTCCTGCGCCATTCATTGCTCATTCGTGGCCCTTTCACCCCGAAACTTTTCTTGTGTCACGTGTTTCGCTGTTCGTTTAAATCTCACCTTAGCTTCATCATCTCACAACCACCGTCACCCGGCAAATGTACATGTAGCGCCAATACTGTATTTATTAACAATTAATCGCGAAGCAAAGACATTTTATCGGCAATATTGTGTGTGGGGCTTTGCGAATACTTACACAGTTGCGGTGGAACGGCGAAATTTTGCAACGAATCGATAATAATATTACTAAACCGAAGTCCCCATAGGCCGCAAAGGACCGACGAAACACTAGAGAAGGTTGCATAGATGTGAATAGTGGAACTTGGCCGGATGACCGTCACCAGCTACACACCCCAGTGATGTTGAGAGCAATAGGGGTCCAGGGGCGTAAGCGAACTAACGTGTGTGATTGTGAAGACGAATGAATGTGAAGTCCCCGGCGTGAATGTGATCGGCAGATGAACTAAGCGAAAGCCCTAAGCAAATGGTTATCAACGGTGGATTTGGTTGGGGAAAGGTTGTAAAGTTCGGATAGGTTCGGATTCCGATTTACGGTGGAGAACTAACACTCTTTCCGCGCAGCTTCCGCAAACTTTTCTCTCGTCCGCTACAACGCAACAGTTTTCTATCGCGAGGCCGTTTTGGGTTTTTGTTTCCGCCATTTACTCTCACGCGCACGCCAGATCGTTGGCTAGGCTAGCTTTTATATGATGAATCTATAATCTATAATCCTTATAGTGGTGATAATAATCCGGCGAACCGAAGCACACTGACCACATACCGCTACCCGACCCGACTTACCAGACCGAGACGAGCTCTGAGTACTGGCACACCAAGTGTGTCACGCATTACACAAACCCATGGCACACGGAAGTGAACGAGAATCGGAATAAATACGCTGCAAGTTATCGGAATGTATAGATTTTCACAATGCGCACCCCGCATGGTGCGGCCATCGGGAATGTAAAGTACAAAAACAATCACAAGAAAAGGAACACCGTACGGCGCGCAAGAAATGGAACTACGACCGGGAACTAAAAGGTGGAGACGAGAGTTGCCGACGGCAACAGACGACGAAGCTGGACGATCACGATGTGATTTCGATTCGAAATAAGTAGCACGAAAAAAGGGTAGAAAGAGAGAGAGAGGTCAGTAGGTGCAAAAGCTGTGCAGGCCACGGGGTTGCCCCACAAAATGGCGCATTTGAAGACGCTTGAGTTATGTATTATATAGTAAAAAAAAACACAAAAGAAAAGCGAACGGACACAACGCTGTGAAGAGCGTGTGTGCTAACGCCGGAACTCGAAAGGTAGCAAAATGCATGATAAACACGAAATGAACAGAAACTTGACGAAGGACAGCAAACAACTAAATGAAATACAAGAAGAATAAAAGCGATAAAACTATGATATACACAAAAGAGCGAGAACTAAGAAATCGTGTATCGAAACTTAACGCAAAACGAAACTTAGAAAGGCTCGATAGCGCCAGAAGTCTAGCTTATTATTTTATTTGTTTGTTCGTTTCTTCAAGTATCTACAACATCGAACATGGCTAACTCTCGTGGAAATCGGAGTGGAATTACGACAAATGGTGGACGTGCTTGCTACTGCTGCTGCTGCTGCTGCTGCTGGTACTTCAGTGGAGTGCTAGACAACGGACACACTCACTCATAAAAATCACGGTGCAAACGGATATTTGGTGTACGTGAATGGTTTATGGTGGACGCAGTGTCGGAGTTACTTTTTCGGTTCCTCCTTCGGCGACTCGGGATAGGTGTTGGGGAACCCGAGAAAGTAGTCGGCGATGCGTCCCGCTTCGCGCAACCCACTCAGCAGAGCACCGTGGACCGTGGCCGGATAGTTGCGGATCGTGTGTTCGCCGGCAAAGAATAGTCGTGGAATGTCGATCGGTTTGCTGTCATCATCGCCATCGCCGTCGTCTTCCTCTTCAGCCACGCCGGTCGTTCTCCGGCGCTGGCCACTACCGTTGTCTTGGGGCTGCTGTTGCTGTGACTGCTGTTGCGGCTGCGTTTGCTGTTGCTGCTGCGACTGACTGGCAGTCGTGCTGGTGCTCGTAGTAGTACTCTTGTCAGCATCGGGTGCTTTCGGTGTCACCGGTGCCGCCAGAAGGTCGTAATCGCTACCGGACGAGCCGATCGATACGAAGCTGTACGATCCGCGGGACCACGGGTCAGCTCGCCAGCGCGTAACAACCGTTTCCTTCGGCTGCGGGACGGCCGAATTGCCAAAGATACCCTTCAGCACCGCTATGCACCGACCTACGATTACATCGTCCGAGACGTTCTCCATGATGGCGGCCGACTGGCCAGCGACTAGAGCGAGCAGGACGGGCGATTGGGAGATGTTCCAAAACAGGAACAGCTCCCCGCGGCTGGCCGTGGTACTACCGACGTGCCCGAAGAGATTCGTGTTCGGATCCCAGAAGATACGGTCGAAGCACAGGACCACCTTGTTGAGGTTCCCGAAACCGAGCCGCCGGATGGCGGACTGTTTCCACTCAGGCAGGGGCGGATCGAAGCGGACCGTGTTGAGCTGTCGCGACTCTTCGGCGATCGCAATCTTCAGCACGCCGAGCGTCAGTGTGCACAGGACCAAGTCGGCCTTGTAGCAGACGGACGAACTGTTCGACTTAAGATCGGCCGTAACCTCGACCCCACCGGGTCGGTAGCGGATGCTGGTAACTGCCGTATTTAACCGCAAATCCAGATTCTCGGTCAGTGCGATCGGGACGCACGAGTATCCGTTCTTGACGGTGGTGTGACTTCCGATGAACTCAAAGTCATCGTCCTGATCCCAGTGCTTCAGCGACAGATTGTTCAGTGGCGTGGCGTTCGCAAACTCCAGGTTGGCAAAGTGCCAGTCGAGAATTTGCCGATCCTTCGACGACAGGTATACCTCCGACACCTGCTCGTTCTCTAGTTCCTTTATCTTGGCCTCGATTTCGGTCTGGTTCGTGCGCAACCGTTCAACCTCCTTCCACGCAAGCTGCTCTTCGCGGACGGTCATGCGCAGCTGAAACTCGTGCTCCAGGTATTTCGTTGCGGCCGCATCCACTCCGGCGCCGGCTTCCTGCCCGGCGGCTGCTGCTTGCGATCCGCCACTGCTTGGTAACGGGGTCGCTGGTATGCTTTTTGGCGGCCTGCTGTCGGTGAGTTCCTGCGTTTTCGTCTTTAAGCTCCGTATTCGGTGGAGTGTCTCCTCGAGCTGTGTTTCATTCTCAATCAATTTCTGTTGCCAGGCAATGATGCTCGAGATATGCTCTACCTGCTTCTCCTTCACGTGCTTTTCCTGCAGCTTGATAACCCACTCGAGCGCTTGCCCGAGCGAAACTGGATGATTTCCGGCGTAATTGAAGTCGAGCTGATGCGACAAATAGCTCGTGGCCTCGAGCAGCCGGTTGAACTCGCGCTCTACCATGTCGTCCTTGTGCTTCGGAACCGGTTTGCCACCTGAACCGTACAGCGGGCAGGTGCTCTTGATCGGGCACATCTCCATGCCCGTCTGCTTGCTGAGGATCGTTATCGGATTGCCCCAGATGCCGGTCACCACCATTGCGCCCAGATCGGCGGTATACGCGTTCTTACGGAACGTGGCAATGCGCCCCCCGACACGATCACGGGCCTCCAGCACAATGACGTCGAACCCAAACTGCTGCAGTTGCTGAGCGGCCGACAGTCCCGAAATTCCTGCCCCGATCACGATCACCTTGGCCAGCTTCTTGGTCGGAAGCGGTTTTAGCCGCTTGAAGATACCGAAGTTGATGAAGCCGTGACGCTCGAGAAACGCGTGCACCTTCCGTACCAGCGCCGGGTCACTGTTGAACGGTGGTTCCATCTTAAGCAACGCATTTTCCACCGTCAGCTGCACCGTCGGTTCCTCTATCCACATCTGCAGGATGCGATTGCGAACATTGAGAAAGACGCGCTGCGTCAGCAGCCCGTGTTTGGTAATTTCCGGAAAGCAAACGGCCTCCGATGCAGTCATCTTGTCCACCGGGAGCCGCGATTGAAAGGCGGCACCCTCGAGCCCTGTCATGAGCTCCTTGTACGGGTTGGCGTCCGGTTCGGTCGAAGGTTTTTCATCCGTTTCGCGGCGCTTCACTTTCGGCTGTGGCTGTGTGGGAGTGGTTTGAGGTCCTTGCGAACCATCATGCTTCAGCGGATCCGCCTTCGGAGCGGTTCCCGGTGTCTGCGGTTCTCCTTCGCAAGCACTGCCAGGACGGGCCACTTTCGCACCATTGTCACCGTACTCGACTTTCGTCTTCTTGCGCCGGCTCGTACGACGCCCTTCATCCGATTCGGATATGGCACGCCTCTTTGTGCTGACCTCCGGTGTGAGTTCACAATCCGAATCGTCACTGATTAGCGTCACCGTTTCAACGGTGGCCGCCGCCGCCGCCGCCGCCGCCGACGCTGCGGTGCTCTCGTCTTTCGTTGTTCCGGTGCTGCCCGTTGCCGACGAGCCATTCATTTTGCCCCCGGTTGTGTACGATCGCGGTCCTTGGCGTTTTTGTTTATGGCACCATGTTTGTAAACTGTACAATCAGCCGCCAAACCTTCTCACGGTAATCTCCTAAACGGCACAATGACCTCCGGCCACCGAAGGGTCACAACGAAAATCGTGTAAATACGACCGAGAAAAAAGCTTTTATTCGTCCTTGTTCTCTCGGTTGACAGATGCAAATGCAAGGTTGATTTGTTTGGAAAAATTCGATACGATGCAAAAGGAAAAAAAAAGAAAAGAGGAGAAAAAGGCTGCGTACTGTGCTGATGAAGCCTTTGTTGATTTCGTTCGCTGAAAATGGATTTTTGGGAGGTTGGCTGTAAAAAAAACTCCAAGATCGAGTCATCGTAAGGGTTACTTTTCTTTTATTTTGTGTGGACTTAAATTATTTTGCCTTCACAGTTGAAAATCGTTTGACGGTTGTCCTACACACCTTGACGCTGTTCGCGCCTCTAGCAACCTCGTGAAATGGTGAGTCACAAGTGACAGCTGCAATGGGGGCAAATTTTGTTCTGCGTTGCTGAAAGAAATCACGCAGCAATCTACGAATTTACGAGTGGAACAAGTGGTTTTGTGCTGTCGCTGCAGAAATACAACCTCGCATGCCATACTTAAGCGCGTGCCGTTTTCCATATTTTACTATAGTAGTGTACGGCGCCGATGCTTGTGGCCAAATTCGATTGCACGCGTTTTCAGGGCACAATGGAGGACAAGGGTGAAGCATCGGCAACAGTGCTGGGAGATAACAAGCAGCAGCAACCTTCCCCCAAGAGTATTGACCTTCCGGAAGGGCTCATACTGGTAAGCAGCAGCAGTGACGATGGTTCGCAGGATGAAGACCACGAGGAAGGGGAGATTCCGGATGAGGACGGCGTGGAGGAAGAAAAAGAGAACGTCAGAGGGAGGACGTCCAGGCGTGTCCAACACGATCTGGAAGACATAAGCTCGGAGGAAGAGTCGAACATACGCGAACGCCTAGCGGAACTGGTGGCCATGAACAAAGAATTGAAAATGATCGCACACATGAATAACTACAGTAAGTGTGTGGGGCCGCGTTTGGGTAACCCTTCGATTGTGCTGACAACGGTGCCTTTTTCCGTAGGTTTTCTTAGCAAAGCCGATGGCAAAGACATTTACTATAACCAACATAACCAACACGCGCGTCGCCGTAAAGAGGGTAAATCTTCCACACCGACCAGCAAACCGAGCAGCCGACGACAAACCGTCCGACGCGAGCGTTTGATAACCTCAAAACGGCACAGCGAAAAAAGGAAAGACCGGCAATCGAAGCAGGACCGACGGAATGCCCACCGGCGTCACAAACGGCGGAAGTGCGTATCCCCGGCAACCACTCCTTTGCAACGTTCGACGTTTGCGGTAGAAACGTCCGAATCGGAGTGCGAGTTTAGTTACGATCGCGAGTTCCTCGCCTGCTCCATCGACAATGGTAGAAAACGGAGGCTGCATCTGAATGAAAATGCACTCAAGCGCAAACTGCTGTTGCCGCTGAATGGGGGAAAGACGGAGAAGAGCAGGCGAGAAGGGGTAAAACACAACGATGTGGTGCCGATGGTGACGATCGATTCTTCGGCCAGCGATCAAGGAACACCAGAACCGTTTGTCGTCGATGATGACGACGACGACGGGGATGAAGAGGAACTGCAGTTACGGTTGCTGGCATTGCGTACGAAACCCATCGTGAAAGAAGCGTGTTTGGACGAAATCTTTGACGACTATCAAGTGCCATCTCCACCGCCTCCGCCAATCATCAGCGGCGACGGACAGGACGGATCGGAAAATTGTCCCGACAATCACTTTGCCCCGCTCGAGCGGTTAGGGTCCGAAGAGCGCGAGTTACGAATGATTGCTCTGAAGTCGGCGTATACCAAGAAACATGAGGCTCGATTACGGCTGAAGGGGTTTGGGAAAGAGAGTGAACGGCCGTACTCCCCGAGTGATAATCTAGTGCTATCGCCAGTTGACGAAATACCACCGATCTACGACGAGTTGGACAATGGCTTGTTCAGCGATGGAAATGGCTCGGCAGGGGAGGCACTGCGTCCGCTCGAGGACACTGATGACAATGGCAACGATATGGAAATCAGTCCCGCCGACAGCCCAGCTCGGTGGCCAATCCCCAACGAGACAACGGAAGATTCGCAGCTACCGATTGATATGGAGTTGGCAAGTAGCGACCCGAGCAGCGAATTACCATCGGAAAGTATTGTTTTTGCATCCGAATCTCTCACTGATCGCGCGAAAGTTCAGAGCCCACCGATGACGCCCGACTCGATGGGAGAAGCTGAGGCGGACGCATTGCGACACTTTTTGTTGTCCAAAATGCGCCAAAAACAAAAGGACACGGCTTTCGTGGAAACGCAAGCTGAAGTGTCCTCTGAAGTTCCCATGGAATTGGAACAACCTGTTCCGCTGGCAGACGAAATGGATAAACAATCACCTCTAGCAACACTGACGAATGTGCTTCCGGATGAAACGTCTTCAGCACAAAACGTTAAATCCACATCTCCAAAGACGGGCAACTCCAATTTGATAACGCTCGTCAATCGAAAGATGGTACGAAAGAGGCGTAAAAAGTCGCTTTCCGTTGCCACTGGGCCAGGGAATACTAGCATAGATATCGTGGGGGGTCCAAAGAATGTCACAGGAACTACGGCAACTGACGACGCGAAGCAACCGCAGTCCGAGACGAGCACCGTTGTCCCGAAGCCGCAGGTTGTGCGAACACAAAAACTGCTGAACAATCAGAACAAACTGATAAACCTCAATCACACAATATCGCCATCGCCACCGTTGCTTTCAGCGACGGCCTTTGCGATCGTTCGGACGGAGTCACCGAAAGAGTGGACAAACGTAGAAACGTTCGTTTCGCGCCCCGTGTCGAGAATGGTCATTCAGCTCGGTAATTCTGATTCCGATTCGGAAGTAGATTTTGGATCTCCTTCGCCAAGCAAGACGTCGGATGGCGTGGCAGTTGCGGCTCTACCAACTCGCAATGCACCGGCACCGGGTCCTGCCTTTGAGCAGCAACTGGATCGCTTTTTGCGCAGCGTCCGAAGCAAAACCGTCAGCAATCCTGTTCCGACCACAGACGACGCAAAAGAGGGCCCCGAATGTTCCGGCTTGAACGCATCGACTGACAACTCGGAAGCTTCCAGGCAGCAGCTGATGGTGAAGAAAATGCAGTCGATTCCTGCCGACGTGACGGCCACAGTGGCAACATCAGCGGTAAGTTTGTCTTTGTTTGTTTCTCTTACGTTGCTGAAATGTATTTCGTATTGTTCTTTTCGCTGAGCCAGGCTGTAAAACATCTTCCAAAATCCGCCCAATTGGAATACACAAGACTGATCGCACGAATGGCGCAGCTAGAGCGTCAAAAGAACGCAAGACAGCGCAGGTTATCGGCGAAAAATGGCAAGGAAGCCTTGGTTCGTGCTCCCACCGATAATGGCACCAATGTGCAGCAGCAGAGTCATTCGGATGCTATACCTGCCGAAAAGCCCGCAACTAATGCCTCTTCCGAGACGATTACGCAACAATCGAACACTCAAAGTGACCCCGTTGATCGTCCCAACAAACAACCAGCGGTCGTTCTAAGCCCCGGGAAGAGGAAGGCGGCTCCGTTGATCGAAGGGACTGTAGGAAGCGCAGCCGAAATACAAGATCCGGTTCTGCGCAAGCTACACCAAATCAAAAGTCGCCTGCCGACAATTTCGAAGGAAGGTCGCAGTCGGTTGCTGTTGACCACCGAGAGGCATCTGGCGAAGCACAGGTAGAAGACCATCTTGTGATAAAGGCACTTACATAATTTCTGTTTGGCATGTTGCAATTCTTGGTCTCTTTCCCAATTCCAGTGACTTTTTTTTGCGCCAGCTCGAGCAACACAATACAATGCTCGTGGAGGTGCAGCAGGAGCGTCACGAAATGTTTCAACTCGAGAACCGCATCGAGCTTATGCGTGAAAAGCTTGCAGCGCTGGAACGGGCACACGATGATCGTCGGAAGCGCTCGTTCGAATCGTTCACCAGTGTACAGACCTCACACCGAAGGATCGTAGCCGACCGGAAGCGATCGGTCGAGTTGGCGCGGGTGTGCGTTACCATCGGTCGATTGGTCCTTGGGGACGCGTATCAGTAAGTGTGTGGAATGTGAACGCATTCCCAAATTTTGTTTATCATAGGAATCGGCAACTGTCGGCAAGGGGGCCACGTTACACGTTTGATAACAACAACAACCCTCGTTTGAATCCGGATTTCCCCGTTTTCCCCTCATTTCGCACCCATCTGTTTCTCTAGACCGCCATCGGCGTCCGCAGAGGCCCATCTTCAGGAGCAACTGCGCATTCTGGTGAACGAAACAAAGCAATTGAAGTTCATTCGCAAGCCTTCGTTGGAAGAATTTAAAAACCGAATTTTGGCCACTCGAAGGACGGTTCTGGTTGCGGAAAGCGTTCGTGCTGAGAGCGCACCTGTTGTTGAACCAGAACCAGATGACACACAAAAAACTGAATCTGACCCGTTGCAGACGCCACCGATGGCCGAAGCACAGGGTAAATCATTTGGTTCACAAGAATTAGAGTCACAGGCGCACCAGCCTGAACCTTCTACGGGGACTATCAATCAGGACGTATTTGCGAGTCCTGAACGACCCCGTGATGAAGAGCTACCTCAAAGTGACACAGAAGTCCCGGCGGAAACAGAACCGATGGTAATCGGTCATGTTGAGCCAACGATAAACGAATCAAATACTTCCCACGAGGCGGCGAATGAGCCGAATGCTTCCACCAGTGAATGTACGGTTAACGATGTCGAGCAGAACTTAACCAACCGACCAGAGGTTGTCGAAAGCATGCCAGGGAAGTCGGTGCATGGGAGTGAAGACGGGTTCAGTGAACCGATGCGCTTTACAGAGTACAAATCGCCGCTGGTGTCACTCAAACAGCCAGGGTAAGTCAGCGCTACCTGCTCTGTGGCCTGTTCTGCATCAAAAATGTTCAGTTGCATTAAAGCATATCTTTATCTCCATTCCTTCCAATTCCTCTCCTGCGTTCATCCACAATCCGTTCCCGTGCTTCGTCATTGTGATCTTCCATTGTTGGTGGATCAATGTCGTTCCTACTCATTCGATCATTTCCGCACCGGATTTTCCTTGTGCACTGTTTCTCTCCCTGTTTGTTTCTTCCTCTCGTTCTCTCTTTCTCTATATGGTTCTTAGTGCTCCAAACACCACTCCCAATGGGATTCTCTGTCCGTACGAGCTCGATGGTCAGTGTGTAGATCGGGACTGCAAATTCGACCACCTCCGACAGCCGTGACCGGGTGGGTGAAGATTTCTCGAAGCTTTATGGGGATGGATTCCAGGCCCAGGCGATGAAAATGCTCCTGCGTGCGTGCCATTTCTCCGTTTTCCATCTTCTCCCGCCCCATTCCATCTTCCTCCATCCTTTTCTGCACAACCTCACCTGTTACGTTACGTGGGCCAAGGGTTGACGAAGGTTCGCATTCGTGCCCACGGGGGCGAATGTGTCCAGGCCACTGCTTCGGGACGGGAAAAGTGCATTTAAGTAGGTAAGTTATCTCGTCGAGTTGAGTTTTCGTTTTTTTTTCAATCCTTCGCCAACGTCAGTGGTTAAACCGTTTCACATCTCGGGAAAAAGCTCGTGAAAGTGTTATGTCCGCGCAATGGTGTGACGAACAGTAGCGCACTGAATACGGAACCTGTTGCCTGTTCGCTGTCCGCCCGTCCGACCTGTCCGACCAGTCGTGCAGTTCATTAAGTTCCTCGTAAAATGGTGTTAGTAAGCGACGGATTTCGACGACGACGGAAACAATATTTGAAAAAGTGATAATGAAAGCTGCTGCCGAACGGCGGCAAATCATCGTCGATTCAATGTGCTTAAGCAAGTGCCGTCGCCGGGGCGGCGCCCTGTTGGTTATTGTTGGTAGTTTGTGTGAGCCGAAACGAACGAAAAGTACAAAATTCTTATTAGGCGCATTTGTCTACATTTCTGCGCGTTGGGTCTGCCATATACTCGTAGTAACTATCATTTCGTTCAACTAATATGCAACCAGAAGCAAAAATAAGCGGAAATTTACGCAAAACAAAATTCATTCAAAGTTTTCATTAAATAGTTTAATCATTTTTTCTTGGGTTTGCCGGCCGTGTGCTGGAGCAGCGTTTTGTTCCGTGTTTTCGTGCTTCTTCTTCAACGTTTTGCAGTGTTCTTTTTATTACTATGATCATTGTTTTCCATTCCTCTAAATATTCTTTTACTTTCTAGTCCCTCCACGTTTTCGAGGGACACAGTGATAAAAGTGACAAGTCGAACAAATCATGAATTACCACGGAATGTATATTTAAGCTAGAGCAGCTGGGGAGAGAACAATGCATACCGAAAAAACAAAGAGCAACGAATAGTAATAAAATGAAAATTGAATAAAAATCATGCAAATGATTTGTCCACTGGGTTTGCCACAACGGCTAAGAAAGAACTGACAGAACCGCTCAGGTATTGTGTCACAAATTGCATAACTAATTGCTCAACAATTAATTGAAATTCTACATCAATTATCCAGCCTCGTCCGGTCCCTGAAGCCAAGGAAAGCGGCGGGTTTACCGGAGCTTATCGGTTCCGAGAGCGTCGTGGAAGTTTGCCGTGGGACGTACACGAAAGAAAAATAAGAGTTGGCAATGGCAGCGGCGAAACAAACTTCAAAGTTTGCGCAAGCTGAAATTAATGAGTTCTTATCAAAATATTTGATTTATGCTTCGAAGCGAAAGATAAAGCGATCATCTCGTAGCGTGCACCCACCATGTGGGCTGGGCAGAGAAAGTTAGAGCAAGAAATCAAGCCACGGCGAAGATCCTTGCGGGCGATGGAGAAAAATTCAAGTTCAGTGGAAAGTAAGAAAGAAAAAACAGAAATAAATATAGGAAAAATAACGCAAATTTGAGAAGAATCGTTTTGCAGTGGAAAGACATCGGGAAACCCGAAGCAAAGTGGCTGAAAGACGGAAATTAAAGAAAACAAATGCAAAAGCGAGGAGAGCAATGGTCAGTCGCGGCGCGCGATAGAAGGCGAGTTAAAAAATTTGGTTGTTCGAAGATTGTTTGCTCCGAGCGCTCGAGTAGCGCTCTGAGGTTGTGTTTGCTGAGATGGCGCAGGAAAATGGAAAAGTTTTCCATCGGGCACCGTTGCTACGGGCACCAGCCGAGCGATGCTGCTGCTGCTGCTGCCCGCCGGTGCCACCTACCTACCTTTGGTGCGTCCAGTTCAGTGACCACCACGAGGGCGGGCCAGTTCGGGTAAGTTGGTGTTTTCCTCTCGCCGTATTTTGCTTTTTCTCTCTTTCTTTTCTTGTTCCACGCAACGCCACGCGAAAGCCCGACCCGGCTGAACGGAAGAGCGAAATTAAAAGTGCTCCGGGTGGAAAAGTTTTGCTGGGCGACGAGCAAATTTCTGTTTGAATTGATTTCGGTAAACAACAAATTTATTTACACCGCGCACACGGCTAGTAGAAAAGTCCCGCCTCCATTGGCGGCCTCAGATTGGTGGCCTCGGGGCGCTCGCCAAAGCGGAAGCCAAAGGACGACGTTGGGCGATGAGAGTCTGATGATTGGAAGCAGCGCCCGGTGTGGAGCCGCAGCCAACCTCGACCGTTGCTAAAGTTGAACACTTTTGGGGGCACCACAATTGTGGCCGCGGCAAGCAGCAATGGACGCTTCGCTAAACGCGTGGCTGCGCCTGGCGTTGAAGTTTTTGATGGATGCATTCGACCGTGGCCAGCTCCGGTGGGCGATCGCTGACACATCGGCACATCGTTTGATTTGTGCCGGCCGCTGGGTACATGTCGGTGACGTTTTCGGTCGGGTGTGCAAATTCGGGGCTGCCGTTTCGACAGGCAGAAGCTTTAAACTTTTCCCAAACAGCCAGCAAACGAACCCCGCGAACGGTTGTGGCATGTTTTCGGGACGTCAATAATGAGCTTCCCTCCCCAGTGCTAATGCGTGGTTCTGAAAGAGCTCGCCGACTTCACCGGCGATTCTAATTCATCATCGGCCCAGAAGTTGATGCTGGAAAATCAGCTTCGGAGGTTGCGAAGCGCGTCGGCCATTGTTTACCAGTTTCCGCGCGAAAGTGATTGATGCACAAAATGAAGGGCGTCCCGAAAAGCGATTGACACTTATTGTGCACGATGCCTTCAGAGTTTGCTGGATGCTAAGCTTTCCAACTTTCAATCGACCTTCTCAACGTCCTTCGAAGCCGGGATTGTTTGTCGGTAACTATGGTAGCAATTAAAATTAGCAACATTTGGCCCATGGCTGCCCATCCGAATCGAAAAGTTTCTTTCCGTTGTTTGCCGCGAATCAACCGAGTATCAGGGGTTTGTTTGGTGAGCGATTTGAATAATAAGATTTACTTCGCCCGGTCGGCCGCCATCGATAAACAAAGCGGTCGCGGTCGCGAAATGATGCGCCCGTGCTGTGTGTCCTTTGGCCGTTCTCGGCTACACCGAGTGTAATCAAAAATTAAAATTTCTCTTCATCTTCGACAATCGTTTTATCGTTTAGGTTTTCGGTTGTGTCGGACTAAAGGCGCACCAACGTGTGTTTTATTATAGAAACATGTTCCGAAAAATTGCGCCTCCATCACACTCCGCACTGTAAGAAAATTCTCGGAACACGCACTAGAATAGCATTCTTGTTGGGCGCGCGCCCTGCAGCACGTGGTTCATGGCCTGTCCAATCAGTGAAATCGCTCGGTTGGCCAAGCTAGCCAAGTTTAGGCGTGTACCCAGCGCGTTCGTGTGCATTCGTCCTAAGATTCGTCTAGTTGTTTGGGGCGCTTTTTTAGATTCAAGGCAAAACATTCGCTAATTTGCTCAGCTTATCTTTCCCACTCTCCGCAGATTGACGAAATGGCCCTAGGACGGACTTGCCCGGTGGAAATCCGGTCGAAGATGGCAGACCTGTGCTGGCCGTGGGGTGCCTGCTCTCTTGAGATAATAATGAAATAAACAAATCAAAAATCTTAAATGCAAATTATCCTCTCACGTTGACGGGGCCCCGGCTCATCTAAGTGGGCGGGCTTGGCTCGGCACGAAAAGGAAAATCTACCGCCCGTCCATTGAGCCGTTTGATCGTTGCCACGAGCAACGGTGCTGGGTCAGTGTGACTGTTTCGAACTTTTCGGACGATTCTGGCATTCCGAAGTGGTCCGCAAAATAAGGAAAGCAGATCGATTTAACCTAAAGACGTTGTGTTCTGTTTTTTTTGTGTTTTTTTCACCAGCAAGTCCAATTGCAGGTGAGCTTCGACGTCCAGAGCAGAATATATTTTAATTTCGGTGAGTAAATATTGTTTGAAATGGTTGAATCGGAACGGATTTTAAGACGTTTCGTGCGGGCGCCACGAGTGCTACCTACGGGGCCACACTTTTGTGCAACTTCCGGCTGCTTCTTCTGGCGGCAGCGACGACGGCGGCGGTGGCGGCGGAATAAAATAATGAAGGTATTATTTGTTCGGATTTTTTTTAAAACGGCCTTTCTTTCGGCTTTTCATCCCACTCGCCGGACCTTTCGCCAGAGTGGCCCACAGAGTGGGAGTGGGACATAAAAGCGAAGCGAATGGAACATTAAAAGCGGCATCATATGACGCCGGGGCCGGGCCGGGCGCGCGATAGAATAATGCCGAAAATTAGTTCACTTCGGTGGCGCGCGGCCCTGCCGAGTCTCAGCTGGCAGCGGAACGTCATTTCGGTTCCATTATCTCGTTTTAACTCGCGCCCTGCTGGTGGCGGCGGTCCTGCCGGTGATCCTGCGCCGTGATGATAGGCAGTTAGGCAGGGACGCAGTCCGTCCGTCACCGGTCGTCGAGTCAGCCCGGGTCTGTTTCGAAGAAAAAGGAGTTTTGTGGAACAAGTTCGGCGCGAAATGGCGCAAGAAAAGTCATTAAATGCCTCCGCCCACCGCCCAAAAACAGGTGGTTCGGGCGTAGCGAAGGAAAACTGTTCAAATAAAAATCCTTTTAAAAATTTTCACTCCCATTAATAAACGCGCGGTCCGGGCTGCTCACCTGGTCTTTTGGGAGCTCCCCAGAGGATCCTTTGAGAGGGTCCACAGCAAAGGAACGGCGCAGCGAAAGGCTGCTGCAAGTTGCGTTTTAAAGCTGCTTTTGATATTCTTTACTACTCTCTAACTGTGTTTTTAAGACTATTTTGTAAGCATTTGAGAGTTTCTTTCTTTAATTTGGTTGTCTTTGCGAAATCTTTTGCAGTGATCGGCGTTTGATAACATAGTTTACTGCTCAAGCCCAAATTTCTGAAGATCTTGCACACAACAGAGCCCCTGGCCCAGACTTCAACCCTTAAAGTCATTCGTCTGTTGAACAGTATGCGGCTTACCGTTGAGTCTTGCTACAGGAATCTGAAACCTGCTCCGAAAATTACTTTCGGAGCACCTAATGACATCCCATTGGAGCTAGGTAACAATTTTAAATAAAACCAATAAAAATACAAAAATAATAATAAAAATATTTTGTTTTGGGAAAAGATGCATTTGAAAAAAACACGTCCCTGAATCAAGATCAACTGATCGGCTATTTTCAATATTGAAACTACGACCTTTCTTATGGCAACTGGCATTTTGGCATTCGCCACAGCAGCACTAACTTTTGAATGTTGTACACAAATTTTAAGACCCTATTTTATTTGGTTTTCATTTCTTGGGATTATCTTCCCGGACCCACCGCCCAGTCCACGGTCGTTATGTATTCATCCTTTCGATACATTAAACCAGCGGACGCGAAAGGAAGGCGCCCGGCGACCACACAGTCGCTGGGTAAATCCCATTTCGTTCGCCGGGCCGGCCTGGGCGCTATTTACTTTGGGATTAAAAAATTATAAAATTACGCCACATCTCCGACGCAGCCACGCAGTGACCTTTTCCTGTGCCCCGAATTCCTAATGTCCAAACGGGAAAATTCGCCAGCACCGGCGACGCCGGCTGAGGCCTGGGGCAAAGACTTTGCGCGGAGAGTTCAATAATTTATGTCGGCTCGGCTCGGTTGAGACACTCTTTGTTTAGCGTGGCCCGTTCGTCCCCAAAAGACCCAGTCACCGGTCCCCCGGGGGGATGGCGGGACCAGTTAAGTGGATTTTCCGTGGCGCTGAAGGGCGAGAAAAGTGTCCAGAGAGTGCGATGAAAAATCTTCAAATTTATTACACCCGGACCCCCGCTCGACAGGGCGCCTGGCGCGGCTGTATCACTTCCCGTTCCGGCACATTTGCCCGATTCGCGATTCATTAAATGGCGTACAGTTCTCTGGGCGCAGTTCCTGTGGCTTTCCGGTCGGACGGTCGGCGCGGGAGTTCGGCGTCGGTTAGAATGGGTGAAAGTCGGCCGCCACACAAGCCGGAAGTTGGAGGATTGACAGCTCGCTTCGTGACTTAACCGTGATCGTGGCTTTCCGGTTCGCGCGTGAAGGCGAAATATAATTTCACAGGACGTTTGCCATCGGCAGAAATCGGGAGCCACCGTCGCGGGTGATAGATCAGTTTAATTGCCCGGCGCGCGCGGTGTAACGGGAAAATTCCGCGGTCCTTTTTGGAAGCTGGGAGGCCTTATCGAAACATAAGTATTGTAACGTTCAACATGTTTGATGGATTCTTTCTGTTGTTTGGAGTGCTTCAAGTGCTTAAGGTTGGCCCCTTCACCAATGGGAACTCATCTAATTTTCGGTGGTTTTTTTGGTTTACTTACCAGGATCACAACGCTCCGTGCCAATAAAGACGCCAAAGCCGGAGAGCAATAGAAAGAGACTCGACGCGCATGGACCCATTTTCATTTCATTTTAATACAAAATTGCTATCTCGCGGTAACGCCGGACCACGAGTGCCACCAAATTTTCCCACTTCTGTGGGTGTGTGTGTGTGGCGTGGGCTTCTTCTCGCTGCCACGGCTGATAAATTAGGGGTAGGTTTTCTTCTCGCTCTCGCTCTTTGACTCTGTCGCACTCTCTGCCCGAATCCGCAAGCGATTCGGGAGCGGCCGAAGCCTTTCAGCCAGTTTTCGATTGCGGCGGGGGAGGCTTTTCATTTTAAGGCCCAGCCCGGTCTCCTCGCCACACGATTTGCCGCGCTTCCTGTGTGACGCTCCTTCCGGTGGTCGCTTTCATCTTTCGCTCCTGTTCGCTCCGCTCCGCAGCCGGAGTCGAAGAGCACATTAAAACGGAGTAGTAAGACCTGGGTTGGGGCGGACCCCGTGGACCCCGCGCGGAAACAAACGATCCTCGCGGATGGGTCGGAAAACGGCGGGCGGGAGGCAAGCTTACGGGCGAGCGACGGACCGGAAAACGGGTGTTGCCTCTGTGGTGGTGCGTGTGTCGGCGATTAAATGGCAAACCGGCCACCGGAGCCGGTTCAGCGCGCAAGAACCCGGAACGCGTCGTCGGATGCTGTCGGGCCGTGTCGGGCGACGGGCGAAACGTGAAAAATAATTTCCAGAATATTTAACCGCGAGGGGGTTGATTTTTTCCTCCGCCTTTGCTCTACTTTACGCCTGTGTACGGTGTTTTGCGATCTGCTGAGGCCGCCACCCTGGCCACGCTTCTGGTTGCTTGTTTTGCGCGGGTTGCTTCCCCACCAGATCGGGCTGCCTCTTCGTGTTATTCAGCTCCCGGCGCCAGCACTGCCTCACATTGCCCTGTTAGGAAGAGAGAGGGAGTGAGAGAGAAAGGTAGGGTAGGCCGGTGTCCTTGTCCATGGGGGTGGGTGCTGTTTGGCCCGGGGATTTTTGGCCACCGTCGAGTCTCTTCGCGGTGGAAGGTTTTCCGGTTTTCTTCCCTTTTCTGCCGAAAGAAGGGAATGAAATTTGCATTTTAAAGAAAAGTTTCGAGTATTTTTCGAACCGCTCCGAGGACGACGACGGCCGAAGGAGTCAGCGAGTCGCGCGAGGCTAAGATAGCATAAATTTACGTTCATTTTTAATGACGGTAGTTTGTTTGGGTGGACTTTTTTACATTCCGGTTCCCCGGTGAGAGGATGAAAGAGCGAACGATATGCACACAAAAAACTGAAGGGGATCGAAGCAAAGGATGCCATGGATGCTTAGCGGAGCGAAAGAAAAAAATTAAGATTATAGAGAAAAAACCCCATGGGGAATGACAATTAAAGTAGGCGCAAAAAATGGTTACCCCTCGAATATGGCCCGGGAGTTTGGTTTGGCTTAGGGCTTAGGTTGGTTGCACGAAAAAAAAAAAACTGCTACAGATGGAAACGTCTTTAATTAATGTTGGAATGTTTATTGCCACTTGCTTTAATTGATTGTAATTAACTTTTGAATATTTTTCTTCTTCGTTTCAGCATCGCGAACGAAAAAAATGGAAAGCGCATAAGAGCAGCGACATTAAAAGTATTGCTCGCAGTGGCAGCATCACGGCTAGTATGATTTATTTGTACGAAATTATGAATTTTTAATACCAAGAGAACGAAAACGAAATTAGCTTATGCGACACAATAAGGTTAACAGCGCGTAATGAATGTGATTGTGGATGCGACGCTGTAACGTCCAACTGTCCCGTGGAACAACTTGTGCCTGAACGATAAAATTTCCTTCGTAGATGAGTGATTTGCAGTATCCCCGGCTAGGGAAAGATCGCTGGTGTCGCGAAACGTTCTTTTCAACGTTCATCACGCACTGAATGTTTTTCATTCAGCTCGATCGATCGATCGAAATAAAAAATAATGGCAAAATGAAGATCCGAAGGAACCTAAACGAAAAAGAGCTTTAACAAACAAAAACAATCACACAGGGAGTAGGACAAAAAAACCGTCGCATTCTCAAATGCACCCAAAATGTAACAAGAACCCATACCTCATGCGGTTTTCAATGGTAAAGGACCTTTTTCGAAATTCTAATTAAAAAAAAGCTCTCCATCGAAAGCTTTCGTTCTACAGCGCATCAACCATGAGCTTTAGTCGATGTAGAAATCCTTTGATTCAAAATTTCGAACATAGAACGCTTTGTGGAAAATTTTGACAACGATTGCATTAACCAACGCATCTCGCTTCGGGTTATGCTCCCCTGCTAGATGACGAATATGGCCACTATGATCCGGATTGTTGGATATTATTTCACGCCCGACTCTTTCGGGGACAAGCGCTATCTAAAGGCGAGCCAGGATAATGCAGTGCTTTGCGAAATGACCGTTGGTACTCATTTAACTTCTCCAACAGTAGTTGTGTTCATCCAATTCGAATCTCTCTTTCTCTTTTTACAACGATTTAAGTCGAGCCTCAAATTGGCTTGCTACCGAAATAGTTACACTCCAAAGACCAAAGTTGCTTTACTCTTTCCGTGTGCGAATGATTTCCGATTCAAAAGTTTGCCTCGCTCGCTTCGCGTAAAATTTCATGATGGCCCCGAGCGCCCCGAAACGTGATATTGGATGTGAGCCGGAAATGCGATTTCACCAGGAGAAAGTGGTCCGCAGAGTAACGAAAAAAAAAAAATAAAATAACCGCCCTCACTTTCGGCAACTTTTCCCGCGAGGTGAAAGTAAAACGAACACTTTCACGTTTTGTCCTTCGAAATTGGCCATCCAACCGCCCCCCCCCATTTTCGCAATCTTGAGCGCTGCCCAGGATGCCCAGGATAAAGCGGTACCGGTCCTCGGCCGGTCGGTCGGTCGGTCGGGTCAGCGAGTGTCCGCGTGCCCTTGCTGTGTCCTTATTTCCCGAACGCGCCGAAAACGCCCGAAGAAGCGCCACCGACGAAGGTTTGCTTTAGGTCGTGGCGAGATCATTTAAACATTTCGCTCAGAGGGTTAAAAACAGGGTCGTTACTCTGCGCGAAAGGAAGTGAAACAAAATGAAGGACCGTTGTTGGTTGGTGCGGCAAAAGAAGAAGCAAAAAAAAAGCGGCCTCGGTCCGCCAGGATCGCCTACGAGCACCGCCGCCGACACGGCCCGGGGCGGCTTGGCTTAATTTCCATTCATTGTCTCTTTCGTTCTTTCGACGCGTTCGGCCGAAAGGAGCAAAAGGATAAGGATCCAGCCCCGCGCGCCCACATCGGCCCCTCGCCTGTTTGGCGCCATCCGCGCGAGTGGGTTGATACCTCACCGTCTTATGTATTTTACCTTCTTTTGCTTGTTTCTTTGGGTTTGTTTTCTCCGCCCGCCCCGGGGAGCTCCCCAGGAGAAACTGATAAGAATTAAGAAGAAATGGCGTTGCCGCGCGCCAAATTGGCGCAAGTGAAAGAGGTTTCGCGTTTCACCGGATCCCCCCGGCCCGCTTTTCACCGTGGCTCTTCGACAGAGAGCACGAATGAGAGAGACGGTGGCCGACAGAGCGACAGGTCCCGAAATCCGTCCGGCGAGCAGGAGGAAAAAGTTGTGTACTTTGCGTTTTAATTTTATCGTCGTTCGGTCGTTGCGTTTCTGGTTCGCGCTTTACATTTCGCCCGTTCGCCTCCGTTCGCCTCCGTTCGCTCGGGGCGTTTTGGGCACTCCGGTTCTCTTTTTCGGTTCGCTTGTAAAACATTTCTGGCCCTTTTTTCGGCCCTGCTCGAGGCCCACCGGCGTGGCCACGGTGGGCCCGGGATTGCGACCGGGGGACCCTGGCCCATTTGACTACCACACCGGACACCGTTTGTGTGCCGGTGTGTGTTTGTGTGTGGGTGAACCGGAAAGTTGCCTGCCCTCGGTTGTTGCTATTTTCCGAGCCAAACACTCCGGGCTTGCATCTTGTAGCCATCGAATGGCGTTCGGGAGTTGCTTTCAAAACAACGGCCACCAATTAGGGAACAATAAAACAATTTTCTAATTTTGATCTTTCACCCACCTAACGTACCGAGACCGAGTTCCACGAATCGCGAGGAAAGCCCAAGGATTTTTCCGTTCACCAGCCACCGCTTTCTTATCTCGTCCTGATCCGTGTGCGCCGTCACACCGTCGCTTTCGCTTTCGCGTTCGCCAGAGCTCGGCAAGGACGCGCTAAAGTGTGTTCGTTTGTTGCCGCGTGTTATGCCTGCCCTGTCTGTCGGAAAACTCTTCATTTCCACGTGCAATTCCTGCGCGGCACGGCGCAGTAGTGCCGCGGGCCGCACTTGTCGGTCCCGGTCCGGAAACCGAAACTTGCGCCCCGGCGTCTCGCCTCGCTCCGCGTTTTAATAGGCTTTACAGCGAGTAGTTTGCATTCTGCGGAACGGAGCATTTCGGTGGCACCAGCTGCGGGTGGGCATCATTGCCTCCGCCGCCATCTGAGCCACCCTACCCCGGCGGACGCCGTGTACTTCGCTGTACGCTTTAGTCAAATGAATTTAACCGGAAGGGTGACTCTAGAGGGAGTCGCGACATTGGCCCGGGCGTCTTTGCGCCTGAAGCGAACGGGAGGGGGGGGCCGATAAGGGCAAAGCACCGCTCCTAATGGCCGCAATGGCCGCGGGATGCTTGCTTCGGGTTGCGTTAAGAGCTAAAAACAATGCCCGCCTGTCGAGCCGCAAGCAAAATGTAAGAACACGCGCGGCGGCTACAATGTTCGTCCTTCGGCCTTCGGGAATGGGAACAGAGTTTAATTGTAACTCGGCGTGACAGGATTCCGCTCGAATGATCGTCGCTGCCACGACTCACTAAAACGCTTCCTTGTTAGTTTGTTTTACGGTTTGTAAGTCCTTCCGGTCGTTGTTTTATTCCTAAAACAACAACACTTAGGCTATGTAGATGAGCTCCCGGGTGTCATCTAAATACCACGCGACTGGCCTTCAAATGAGAACAATCGATCCATAATTCATACGAGCGAAAGAAAAACGTACGGCCAGTGTCGGTCTTCATAAGCGTCACGCTTTTCAATTTCCGCCCACTGGCCGGTCACTAATTCGAAATTAATAAAATTCACCAACAAACACCATCGCGCTTTTGGGGCCAAATACCTTGAATAATTTCGTCAAAATTTGGCGCCACGGACCATGGGGCGTTAATTATCATACCATTAGTGGGGATGGGACAGAAATACCGGTGGAGCGAATCTATCCCGGTCACTTGGCCCACCGATGTCCTGCGCCCGCGATAATGAATATCTGAAGCGACGTGCGTAGAGGTGGTATCCGCCAAAGTATGCTCTCCAAATTTCTCACCATTTGCGGACGGAATGTTCCGGAATGTTTTGTTTCCCTGTTTTGGCCAGCAATCGAAATGACAAACATTTTAATGAGGTCCATTATTTCGTTGATCCAAAGCTGGGATCGTTCGGTGGGAGCTGTTGATAATTATTCAGTGGCATCATTATTTATGCAACAGCACCCGGCCGCATTATGCAACGTGGCAACGGAAATTCGAATAAATTGGGGAGGAATTAGCATCTGTCGGCAGTTATTGATGGGACTGATCCGCTCCACTCCACGGCCACTTCCGGTGTGGTCCGCGGTTCCCGTCCCGTCTGGGCGGACCGTTTGCGAAACAATTAACCTCAAGTGGCCGGTCCCGGGGTTCTGCGAAACTTGGGGTGCCAAAACCGGCGCCCGACTGGTCAACCCAGCCAGCCAATGCGGATTACCGTCATGTGCCGATGGGTTGTGTGACGTCCGGTTTTTTGCATAAGACGTCGGGCGCTGATGGGCGACGGGCCCATAATTCGCCACTTGATGCCTTATCACTTACGGTCGATCGGTTGAATGACTGGAGAGACGAAGTAGAAAAAAAAATCCCCCCGAAGGGTCTGGTCCGTGGACGACCGAACCGATGTCGGCATTAAATCGTTCAACCGGCCCGATTGTCATCAAATCAAAACCAAATCAAATTCAAATTTCGACCCAAATCGAACGCACACCCTTGCTGGGCCGATTGCTGTTGTTATCCCTGGTCCCTTGTTGAGCCCAGAACACAATCCCAACCACACCGGGACACACCGTTTCTGGATGTGTTGCTGGGTCGTGCTGTGTTTTTTTTTTTGTATCGGGGACCACTCGACCAAACAGGACTTCTGGTCCGGATGACCCATTCAGGGCCAGGTAAATCATATTCGCCCATCGACAATTGAAATATTCCTTTCCACACACACGGCGGCTGGTCGCATTCTTCGGGAACGGTACCCTTCGGGTGGCTCCGACGGCTCCCAGGATAGGATAATCCGACGGTCGATCCGACAAACGACATTTGATCTTTGCAACGGACATTCGCCGGAAAGGAAATCATGTCGCCTTTCTTCACCACTCCCCGTGGTGTGGCGTATCCTTTCGGGCGATTGCACGCCCGGCTCGGGAAGGACACCCGAAGATGATGACACACGTTCCGTTTAAATGGAAATATGTTTTGCGTCATGGGCCGGTCATAACTGTTCACTCCGCTTCAAGTGGTTCTCAAGGCTGTTGCTGATGCTGTGAAGGAAGAAAAAAAAAATGTTGGGAAACGGCGTCCGCAGTGTGAAGAGGCTTTGTTGTTGGACTGTTGGCCCACTCCGGAATGATGTTGTAGAAAAACCGTTAAAATAGCAAATAAACCCCGGACCGTGCCGGGAACGGGACCAGTAGGCCGTGCCACGTTCAAATGTCAGTGCACAAAACATGATAAGACAACCACACACACACATACCAGCATCAGCGCCTGCTACTACTGGAGATGCGCCTCATGCGTCCGGTGAGCGCAATTATGAAAAATTAAACTTTCTTTTAAAAGCCGAATTAAGATCGGAATCCGTTGATTAAACGACATGAGAGTGAAACAAAATGACTGCAGTTAATGGAGCGAGCCGGAGCGGTGGCCAGCGCCCGGTGGCCGGTAATGTCATTTCGGCAACCATTTTTTTTTAACGCTCAGCTAAAGCCTGTTCCCCCGCGGCGGCCGCAAAGGTGCGCCACGCCAAGGATTTAGATTCCGTACGGTGGCCTCTTAAAATCTTAACAACGGACATTACTCACCGTGAGGACGCCTTTGGGCCGGTTTTTGGGGGGTGCACATTTTGTGGTTCAATTCTGTATAAAAGTTTGTTACATTTTTTTGAAATTATTTTCTTCGGGCATCGTGAAAGCATTGAGAGCCCGTTGATTAACTATGAGTAATGTTTTTTGTCTTTTTATACGATTCTTGTTTCGAAAACTACTTAGAAAAACAGGTTTTCATTAATAGTAATTTTAAAGATTAATTCTCTGAATATCTATTTTTTCCTCTTCTACGATTCTCGCAGACGCGCCTATCTTTGCCTATCAGCCCGGTAAGAACCGTAAGTATGTTTGCCCACTAAATGAGCGCTCCGCATCCTACGGCCGGAGATCGAATGGTGTCCAGGCGGGGACCGCCTTCCACCCGGAGATGCCACCCGCCTCGGAAAACAACATAATTAATGAGTGTAATTTAATAAGTATTCATAAAATAAAAACAAAGTGACTCACAAAACATTGGCGTGGTCGCGCCTAAAAGCCCCACGGGCCAACGGGCGCTGAAATCACCTCCACCGACAGAGAGAGAGAGAGAGGGGGGGGCGAAAGTGCCCAGGCCCGGCGCATCCCACTCGAAGAAAATGGCATTAGACAATCTATAAAAACTGAAAACAATTTTCCGCCCATTTTCCGGCAGGCAACGGCAGGAAGATTCGGTTCGTTCCGAAATCGTTCCGATTTACCTGCGTTGATGCGTCGGAATGTGCGTGTTTTGTTTGCACGACCGGACCGGGCTTAGGTAATTTGAGAAATTTAACGATATTAATTGTTGCCTTTTAACGTTTGCCACGCCGCTGGGGCCGCGCATCGGCAGCAAAGCCGACAAAGCCCTCCTCGGGGCTCTGTTCACGTAAATGGCCCCATAAATGGTGGTGGTCTCCGTGTGGCGATGGCCAAACATCCGGCTCACTCACTGAAAGCCCTCTCAGGATGTGCTCCGCTGTCGCTGTTCGCAGATCAAACAACCGCCGGTGTGACGGGCCGTTGCCAAGCCGGCCAGCTGCGGCCCCTTGGTTCGCGCACGCAGATTTGGTTCCCATTTTGTCAAGGATAATCGCCAAAGTACCGCCAGTCCCGGGAACTGGCTCTGCAGTAATTCACTTCGCCCAGAGCGAATGGTCCCGGAGTGGGCCGGAGCTGAAAGGATCTTGGGTGGGATATTTTAATGAAAATTTAAATTTTAATATCTCCTCTCACGCGGCCGATGGCGGACGGTGGCCACCAGTGGGTGGCCAACGTTGACGCTTTATTCTAAAACGTTGACGTGTTCTTTTTTTGTTCGCTTTGCTATCCTTATCATCAGCGCTCGCCGGGTTCACCGTATTCCCAGCCGGACCATTGACAGGTTGCAAACGTGGCATCTTTACGTGCGCCAGCAACATTGACGAGGGTTGTTGGAAATCGTTTCGATAAAAGCTATTTTATTATAATTTCGCACCGCGGTCCCGCGGGCGCGAAAAAACCCGGCGTCCCCGGGCCTCATGGCGGTCGTCAAAATTCCATCCCGAGAAACAATGGCCACCAATGGTGTTTGGGACTGGCTGCCCGACTGGCTGACCCCCGGGCGATAAGTGGTTCGGTGCCAGGAACACGCATCAATTGCCGTTTAATGAACTTCCCGCGGGAAAAACCGGAACCCATCACACGGAACGCCGCTGACAGCGTAGAACAATGACCGCCGCCACTTCCCACGGGTCCACGCGAGAAGTTTGACAGCAACCGTTTTGTTTCTGGGCGCCCTAAAGGAATTCGATTTGGGTGCGAAAAAAGCAGAAACCGGGGACTTTTTAGCGCTTCATCGTGAAGGACCCGGCGCTGCGCTGCTGGCCACTGGCACTTCAAACTTTCACCTTTCGCTTGCTAATGAGCACTTGGGGCGCTCTGTTGACAGATCAATGCTAACTAGATTGATGGAAAGGGAACAACTTATTTCGCACATTCAAAAAATGTAACGGTGCACAAAAAAATATTAAATTACACCGTCGAACTCATCGATGTGCGGCCGTCGGGCGCGGGCTAATCAACCGACAGGAAGCCCGAACCAGCGCACCCATACAGCGGGAAACCGCAATATTGGCACCATTTGCGCGCCAATCGCACCTAGGGGACGTGTCAGAGCCGTAAGGGCGAACGCACCGTGTAACGTATGCATATAAAGGAGGCGTTAATTCTGACTTATTGACACCATCAACGCGAGCGTCGAGTGGCAGTTCCGAAGGACCCGTTCACTTCAGCCGTTCGGCGACGGTTCGGTTGGTGGTCGCTGGACGCTCGCTCCAGGACGATTCTTTTGGGAAATCATCGTCGACGCCGGCGTGCGGTAACGGAAAATGTAAACTGAACATTCCCAACAACAGCAGCGTGGCAGTGGGGAGTGCAAAAGGGACGGCGCACCGCATCGGGCGACGTGTGACAACTGCCTCTGCCTTTCTGCACACGTGTCCTTTCCGGTTTTTTTGCCCACTGTCGAAGCGCAATTACTGCCGGAGGCCGTGGGATGGGAAGCCATCGTCCCAGGAGTAGCCGTAACGTGTCACGGACACACAACATTCCTTCACTTTCCAAAAAAAATCCCACAAAGTTCGTTATCATTCCTCCGGGTGGTGGAAAAATCCGGCTGTCAATGCAAATCCCGTTGACGGTCGCGCGCGCGGTACGCGATGAAGCTGTCAAAAAGTGGCAAAGCAGCCGGATGTTTTGATGATGCGTAACCAACGAGCTCAACCAAAAATGGCTCAACTCAACACTCCGAACCGAACATCGGTGGCCATCAAACGAGCATACGATGCGAGCTGCCCAGGCATCAGCATAAGGCATCTGGCGAAAATTATGTGCGACCCATAAAATACTTAAATGATTCATATAAAACCGGCAGTGCGTGCGTGCGGCCAGTGCATCCCTCCGCGTGGGCCGCGGCCGTGATTTCCCTCGAATCGTCCGCGTACGTGACGTATGTGGCAAAGGTGTGACATACATGAGTGCGCGCCCGCCGCACGGTTTGACGACCGCAACAGACACACCAGACAAAAGATGCCGAAATGGCCGAGGTGCAGAGGCTGTTAAAAATTACAACCCAAACATAAAGTGACTCCCGCGGACTTTGCGTGTGCAGCTGCAGTGTGCGGGTCATTTAATAAATACATCCGAACCAGTGGAAGGGGAATCGATGCGCTCTCAACTTTTATTTCGAAAGCAAAATTGGCCACTCTTCCCCGCAGTAGCACACTATCAGCAAGGGCTCCGGAAGCGACTAATACAGGAAGGCCCACTCGATTTTGGGCCGTCGATTTATCTCGTTTAAACTTCATTTGCCACCCCGTTTTCGGGCCCGGTATCCCGGAGCCACGCACCGGGCACCTGATAAGGCACAGCCCGAACATCCGCGCACAGGAACAGGAAATAAAAGGGCCCCGGCGAAGGGCATAAAACTGACTCAACTCACGTACGGTGCTCCGTCGTCGTCGTCCTGGTCGTGACGTGGCGTCTGATTGCTAAAGCCTTTCCGGGGCCCTCGCGAAACCCTCACCGGAGCGCGAAAAGGAGAGATAATAAGATCGTCTCTCGGTGTTTTAAGTGATGTTTTAAAAATTTATTTGCATCTCGCTGGGAAGGACCGCGGGACCGCACGGATAACACGGGGACACGGCCTTCCCCGGAGCCGAGTAATGGGAGTGTAATAGGCGAACGTCGGGTGGCGCGACGAACAATTCACGCGCGGCGCGCGAAGCAATGAAACGTCGACGGCGACGACGACGCAAAGTAGGGAAAAAAAATGAGGGGGTTACATTATGCAAATTTGCTGGCTCCCTCCTCTCGAGTCGAGGCCACCCGACCCTCTCGATCCGCGGCGTCGTGTCCCAGAATGTGAATCCGTTTCATCAGGCCGCGAGCGTGACTAGGGGCCGCCTGCTCGGTGCCCGGCCACCCGGTTTCCTTGCTGCCTGCGCCTTCCGGAACGTTGGGTCGGTGTGGCACTAACCCCTTGCGCCGGTGGTGGTGTGCGTGGCCGCTAAAATAATTTCGCTGCCCTAGGATTTATGGCGCGTTCTGCGTGATTTTCCATCCACCAAGATAGAGCACACAGCACTTTCGGGCCACCTTCGCCAGTGCGTTTGCGTGTGCGTGTGCGATGCGTGATAGTGTAAAATGTTTCAAATTTATAATTTAGCCTCCTTCTTCGGTGTTGTCGTTCCCCCTTTTTCCGTTTTTTTTTTGACGGAATAAGGACGTCCCACGAAAGACAACATTGTACGGCGAAACAACAAAACGCGCCGCATGAAATATGGTGGGTTTTAATGAATTACAAGTGCACGGGACGACATCTGGGCCTCCCATCGGGACGGGATGGGCGGCCCAACGGAGGGTTGTGTACGCGTAATCTACCTTAATTTGCCGACCGACTCGACCTAACGAACCGGTTTGGGAAGTGAGATTTATGATTACTCAGCCTGCGCCTAATGAACGCAACGACGAACTGGCTGCAGCGTGAACGAAATGAATATTTTATCCTGCTCGGCGAAAACAAGGGCCACTTCAAGGACAGTGCACGTGCCCGGTTACGCTGTTGGTTCCATTTTGTGCTCATTATTCATCCATAACGCCCCCCAAAAAAAGAAAGGCCTCGGTGGCGCCATTTTCTTTCCGGCGCAGGTTGCGCTTGACCACACCGAAAGGGTTAACAGCGAGCCTCTGTCCGTTCGCGTAACCCTATCGGAGCGCTCCGCGCGCCAAAAAAACCAGCGGACCAACATGGCCGATCCGATGAGATGATGAGAGAGTGAAAGAGCGAGAGAGAGAGCTAAGAGTTTCTCGGTGATGAAGTGAGAAAATGGGAGTCCTTAACCCGTTCATCGGCCGTTTCGTAGGAAAGGGTTAAAGCAAGCGCCACTCACACGCAAGCAGACCACGTGGCGGGGTTGCGTATGCAAATGAGACGGGCCCTCGTCGTTGCTACGCACTGCGCCACGTGGCTGTGTGCGTCGTACGCGTCAACCACGCAGCGGACGGTGTTTAAATGAGCGAGTGAAAAGGAACCCGTTTTCGGGCTTACGGTTAATCGCGCGAAAGCGAAAGGCGACATTAAAACCGCGGGCCCCCGGAAGTTGGAGAGCGCATGTCCGCCTCCGCCAACGGTGCGTGTCCTTCTGTAGGGTTGAAGCGCTCTCTCTCTCTCTCGCGCGCGCTGGGCCGTGTTTTAAATACGCGCAAGATTCTCATTAATGGGTTGCGCGCGCGAAATCGATTTTTATTTTTAGCTCACCCCTGCCGGATGCCTATCCCGTTGCTGCTGCTGCTGCTCCGAACCATCTGGGACCTTCTTAACCACCACCAGCCACCACCGCTGACCACGGGCCGGGCCGTCCCGGAGGCTGGAGGCCCGGGCTTTCGCGTTTATTTCGTGATTCGCGGGCGCTTTCACTTTCGCGGCCGCGCGGAAAAAGGGAAACTTTTTCGGCCCGGGCGAGGGGTGTTCGGTGGCTTCGGCTTCCCTTCGTTCGCTTCGCTAAATACCCGAGCCATCCTTTCGCCGGCGCGGACCCAGCGGACAACGCGCGGCTGGGATTGCTTCCGAGCCAGAATTTGCCAGAATGAATCCCGAGGTCCCGAGGCCCCCGGGAGAGACGCACCGGGCGCGCAACGGTATGCAAAACCTACCCCCCGGGTCCCGGTCCCGATCCCCCCGGAGTCCCCGGATGGTCAGAGCCACCCTAAATGAAAACGCGAGGCGGATCGAGGCACGCACACAGAGATGCGTGCGGATTCCATTAGCAGCGAACCGCCACCCTTTTTTTTTGTTTGGATGTTGTTCCGGACCGTCGTCCACCGTTCCCGTCCTGCCGGGCCTACCGCCGGTGCCGGTTGATTGTACATAAAAATTTACTTTCTTTAGGCGGATGGGCGGCGGGTGGTGGCCACGGAGGAGGCGGCTGATGAATTCTCCGCCCGACCGACGACGACGACGACGACGACGGCGGAGCGACTCCGGAAGGGCTGCCGTAGGGTTGTTGCTTCAAAGCTTCGGCGGGCCATTAGAACGGAATCTCTTCCTCTCTTTTGTGATCCACCATTCCGGGGCGGGGAGCGATTAGGGGACGCGGGAGACCAAAAGTTGCCTAAATGGTTTACTAAACTTACGCAAAAAGAAATGGAAGCTACGGAACTTTGGTGGCCGATTTAGGTAAAGCTTTCTTTGTTAAATAAGCTAAAATGGCTTCCTTCTTTTGCAATGATAATTTAAACCACTTGATTTTCAATCCATTTCTCGCAAAACCTCCCACCGGGGTTAAAAAGGGCCGCTGTGGAGTGGCCAGACGAAACAAAAAGTCCTCTTGTTCTTGCTGGCGGGATGCTTTAGGATCCTTTCCGCCCATTTCCTCTAACAACTTCTCTAACCCAGCGCTGCCACCCCGACGTGGGCTGGGCCTGGGCCAAGAAAGGGCCCACCGTCCATCCGGCACTTGGACGGGAAGCTGCTAACCCCGCACCTATTCCGCACCGGAAGCGCGCGTTGTTCGCACTCCTTTCTGCGGGCGTCATTCTTTCTCTCTTTTCCGGCAAATTCCGTGTTCGTTTTTTTTTTATTTGGCGTGCGCTATCTTCTGACCACCCTCCCGCCCCACCACCGGGTGGGATGGAAAATGAGTGCGCTCCTCGTCGTCGTCCTACCCGCGGCGCGCTAAAAGAAAATCGTTTCCCGAAATATATAGAGAGACGTGGCGCGAGGGCTGGCAATTTAGAGGCTCTTCCCGCCCGGTCCCGGCCACTGACCCGCCCGTTCCCGGAAATTCCCAGCGGTGACTCCCGAAGGCAGCCGAGGTTCTTAACCAACCCGGTTTCACTTTCCCTTATGTTTTCCCAAAGCACCCGTCCGGCCGCCAGTGCGAAAGTATTCAAATCGCGCTCGGCACGCACCACCCCCCCGGGCCTGGACACGCCGGTCCGTGTTTTGTTTTTCCCGGGTTTTCTCCGGCGGGGGTGGACCGATGGCCCGTCGCCCGGCCCGATGCCCGGCCCGGTGTATCTTTTTTAATTTTAGCTGAAAAATTGGTTTCACCGTTCGAGCGTGGCGACGGCCGGGCCAGGATTGGACCGGGACGGACCGGCGAGGAGGAGGTATTTATATACAACCTACAGCTCGCCAGCATTCGGAGGCCCGGTCCACGAGCACCGGTGGAATCGCACCGGAATGAGCCTTCACGGGCAGGCTTTTAATCGATGAAGAACCCGTCAGTGTTTTAGAGCCGACGAAGCATTTATCAAATCACATTTTGCTTTTAAACAGCACCCCAGCGCTTCGAATGGGACGGTGAAAGGCGCACATTTTCCCAAGCCACCGGCCCAACCCCGCTTTAAAGTTCAGCCCCCGCGGCCAAGTCGAACGGCGTCGGTTCCGCTAAACGACTTTTGTTTAGACGCAACTCACATGAGCCCGCCGAGCACACCGTCTCACGCGTATTGCAGTCACGGCACGCACGCGAGTCCAGTGGCCTGCGGCCGGCCCCCCTCCGAATGTGTCACGTCGCTGCCTGCCGCCGCGGCCGCCGCCTCCTGGCGACCTGGCGGTTCACCGCGACTGGGGGGCATTTTTTAAAATTTAATGACACACTCTAAAGTGTCCCCACTTTTGGTGGCGCGCGCGTGAGAGCCGGTTGGCCGAAAAGTTGACACTTGAGCGAGTCCCACGCGTGAGGATGTGAGCAAAGTGTTAGCGAGCGAGCACGGAATCACCAATGAGAGGCCCGAGGCGCAACGGCAGAAGTCAACTTTATTATTACATTAGCGCGCGCGGAAGGACACGACACGGGCCGCCTGCTGCAAGGTACAAAACACTGTATTTGGGCGGCCGCTGCCGCCGTCGTGCCCGCCTCTGGTAGTGCCAGATTCACGGTAGTAAATATTTTATGACCTTCCGCGTTCACCGGGCCTTGTTCTTCGTCGTGTTGTCTTCTCGGTACGCTCGCCATTAACATGGTTTTAGCTTTTCCGATGTTGCACCACCGCTCCACTCAGCTACCCGCTCAGCCGCTGCCACTCGACTTCACTCATAATCAACCGATTTGGGATCCTTGAAACGAATCCTTACACGGAAAAACCACCGGCGCGGTAAGCGTGATCCGTGGGGCGGCCGTGGTTGGGTGCCGGAAGGTACAAATTTTTCACATTTGTATGCTAATAAACCAACCGAACCATCTCTCCCTCACTCTCTCTCCGCCGCTAAATGGAGAGAAAGACGCGCACGGCTTTGGCACTTTTCGGTTTCGACAAAACAGCAACGTGCGTTGCCGGTTGCATACGTTTCAGGCGCCGAAAGCGAAAGTGAAAGTTTTTATTGCGCTTCTCGGGAAAAAGTCTCTCGCGACAACCGTCAAGGAGCTTGCCGCCGTGGGGAAATGTGTTTTCCGCGCAAGGTGAAGTTTTGTGCCGTCGTGGGCGCCTTTTCTTTTGGCGCCCTTTTGAGGCGGTGCATCGGCCAAAACGCAAAAGAGCCGCTCGCATTAAACTCGCAACAAGAAGCGATGCAAACCTTGGCAAGGTGTCTAATGCAGGATTGAGCTGCTCACGCACTCCCGAGCAGCTGCTTTATTAGGAGGGTTCATCATCCGTTGACAATGCCCTTTCGATGTTCAGGTTTGACAACGCTGCCGACCCGTTTTGAGCGATTGATCATCTTCGCAAACCCGGAACGGTGGCCATGATTTTTGGAAAGCTTTTTTACGGCCCTTCACAACACATAAATCGCACACTTTTTCGCGGTTTTCCGGGCCACTCCGAAAGAGGTTACGGATGCAATGGAAGGTATGCAGTTTGTGCGAAATAAAAGGTTCACACGCCTCGCTGGTTGACAGTCCATTATGGGGGGGTTCTCCCGGTGATTTCGAGTGTGGTTTATAGCAAAGATTACTTTGATGCGGAATGTTAAATGTCAGTGTGCAGCTCGGTGCACCTTTTTGTGGCTAATCCATTTAATACGCCAACGTTTTGTTGGCCCACTCGACCGACTCCGAAAGCGAAAGCGACCGAGCGAGAGAGAAAGAGAGGGAAAAATTTGCATATTGGCACAAATTTTCCAAATACTTCCTCCCATTAGTCAGTCAGGTGAGCCTCGGTGGGGAGTAAAGCTATGTGAAGCTATGGCCACCCGACTTCTCGGGCCGGTATAAAAGGGCAAGAAATGTCAAAGATTTATTCCACTACCACTCCGGATCCGAATCGGCAGTCCCGGGCCTTCTCGGCAGTACTGGGGCTCCTGCAGGGTTTCTGTGCTTTATTTTTATTTTAATCCTCCCTTTTGGAGATAACATCAGCGAAAGCCACGGAAAACGCAACAAAAAAAAAACGTAGGCCCAAAATCCAACGGACACCGGACGCCCCCGGACGTGCAGACGTTTAACCCGAAGGACGAACCCGGATTTTGGACCGAACGGATTTTTGGGTCACCGAAAATGATGAAGCCTCCACCGGATCAGGCGGGGGGCGTGGGGCCCAAACCCCGGCCCGACGAGCCGCCTCCGGGACAGACATTATCCATTTTAATCAGAAGCGAAAGGACACGTTGGCGCTGCTGCTAAAGTGCGTTTCAATGCCTCGGTAATTCGTCCTGCGGGCCTGCGTGTGGGTCGGCCGAAGGGTGACCCCGGCCCAAAAGGTAAAGTTGCGACCCGAACGGTGGCGATGGAGTGCGAATGTTTTATTTTTCTCCGTTCGTTGGCCTGTGGGTCAGTCGTGGCCGGTAGCCGCCAACTTCAGCCAAATCATCCGCTGCAAAAATGTAAATCCTGTGTACAGGAGTCACTCGCTCGCTCTCGCTCATTCCCTCCGCACTGTCTAACTTTTTCCACTTGGCCAGGTCAAACGTCGGCGAAAGTCCGTCGCCGTCACAAACACCAGCTCGCGCGGTCAGGATCACCGGAGCCGGCGGCGGAATCCACTCGGCAAACTCGGAATGGATTTTGGTCGGTTCGGTTGGACGGTTGGGTGGTTGCACATCCTTCTTCGTTCCCGCGGTCCGCGGTCCTTTCCGGTGCCGGGTACCGGGGTTCACGCGGGCGCGGGGGGATAAAAAAGGGCGTCCATCCATTATTTCATCCCCGCGGCCTATCGGTGGCCAACGGTTTCGGCGGAGAGGGGGGGGGGAGC
Source organism: Anopheles cruzii (assembly GCF_943734635.1). NCBI lineage: Eukaryota > Metazoa > Arthropoda > Insecta > Diptera > Culicidae > Anopheles > Anopheles cruzii. The sequence continues at coordinate 15,973,159 of NC_069144.1, read as the reverse complement.
ACAATGGAGCGCCCAGCGAAGGAGCAAAATATTTAATCTTACAATTTTTCTTCCAGCAATCATAAATTTCTAATTCATTTCGACTGTGTAGCGTTATCTGAGGGTGCCCGGTTTTCGTCCTGTGCTGCTCTCTGTCTTCCCGCGGGTCTGTGTTTCTTTGTTCCGGCGTCGTCGGATGGGCTGCCGCCGAAGTGGCAACGGATTCGCTCGGATTCGGTTTGTAGCATTTTCGGTTTGAAGCTGACTGTCGATTGTTTCGTTCCAGTTTGTATTCCAGCGCTGCGCAATGCAAAACAACATTATTTCGTGAGTTACTCATTAATCTGAGAATTATTTGCAGGTCTAATTATAAGGATAAAGGGGTTTTTGACATTTTCTTATAATAAATTTTAATAATAAACCTTTTTGAGGCCCTCAAGATGCTACTTTCACTTTCTTTAGACTGCTTTTGACGACCTCTTGGCCGTTGGCCATGTCTTGAAACTCGTCAAACTGCTCCCCGACGTTATCAGTTGGTGCCAAAATGGGGTCATCTATTTTTCTGCTTTCCACTCCCTCATTGCTTCACTGTTGCCTATTTGTTTCGAAAGCGCCGGGGAGTGTTTAAAATTCAGATGAATAAAATTAAAATTTCCACAGGACGTGACGGCCGCTAGCTGCTGGGCGGAGCCCCACCCCAGCCAGTGGACCGGAAGCACGGCGATGAAGCAATTTCGCTCCGGACAGCCCGAAGGTGTTTATCAATGTTTTTGAAATCTTCATTTTCCATCGTCGTTGGACGTTGGGATGGGCTAAACAACGCAACGACGCGGGCCCAGATAAGCGGCACCAAACCGAAAACTTTCCGACGAAACGGATCTGGCCGCCGGCGGGCTAATGTGAGCCGAGGCAACAGCAGCGTATTCAGGAAGCGCCTGAATTGATGAAGGCCCCCACAGTTCGCAAGTTTTGCCGTGCGATCAGCAAAAGGGCAAATGAGTTAATCATCCGACGACGTTTCACTTCAATCCTCGCCAGTGGCAGCTTCCATCTGGGGCCTGCCTCCCGGCCACCGTGCGACAAACAATATGTTGGATATAATTTACATTAATTAAACCACTCCGGGAAGGTCACCACGAGCCCCCGCTCGGCACGGATCGCGGTGAGCTGTCAGTCTTGAGCACCGTGGTCAAGGAGGGCCAAGTTTACGGCCCACCGCCGGCTGGCCTAGGCAACAGAAGGAAGCAAGCAAGAAAAAAAAGGATACACGCCAGCCGAGCCGGGAATAAAAAAGTTGCAACAATCTGCTCCTGACAAACCGATAATGGCCGAGCACCGGGGGCGAGGGCGGTAAAGTGGGAGGAAAATTAATGAATTCACTGCCACTGTCCCTGTCACTATTGGCATTGGCAATCGATGGCGGTGGCCATCCGTTCGGGAGCGCGCGCGCTGGAAATCGCTTTTCATTTCGCTTTGCTCCTGCCGCTGCGCCAAGCAACAATGGGCGCAGGGTGCGCACGGGCATTCGTCCTATCTGTCTCCGCTCCGCCGTCTCCGTCGCGGCCGATTTTTCCTTCCACTGTCCCGGCACACGGCTTTAATTGGGCTGTCGACAGGAGTGGGACGAGTTTTTCTTAACCACCAGCCGACACGGCAACCGGCGACGATTGAAAACAAAGTAAGGACTCAGCGCGAAAGGTCAGTCGGGTGGAAAAGCGGGCAAATTTGTCATTGGCAGAAATTAATTGTTCGCCGCTCTCGCCCCGGCCGGCGTCGCTGTCGGGGCGCGTTTCTTGTTAGTCTTTCCAGCATAAGGCATTAGGACATTATGCACGACGATTTTCCGCTACAAAGTTCTACAAATCATTGGCTGATAAATCAATTCACTAATAGCACTACTGGTAATAGCTGGTTCGAAATAGTTAATTTCGAAATATGTTAATATGTTTAATTTAGTTAATATATGTGTTGAATGTCCAATATGGCCGTTAGCCATTTGTATGGCTTCTTATGCTGACGATATAGCTGTTGGGAAAAAGCAGACGGATGAGCTAAGGCTCCGTTGCCATGGGTACTGCGCTTCGACATGTGACGGTTGCTAAATTCAACACTCCGACAAGAAAATGTCACGATCGAGAAAACATCTCCGCAAAGAGTAGCGATATCCGTTCGATGTGGCCGTTGATGTTGATGTTAATGTTGACCGGTTAGGAGAACTTTGGCATTGTTTTATTCAGAGTGTCAATCATTTCATTCGTACACACATTTTGCTCATCATTCAAGCCGCAGCCGTGTTTAGCCTTCTATACAAATAGAGACCTACTGCTCACTACTTTTTCATTTTCCCAAATAATGTCACTCGATCATGAATGCGTGACATGGCGGCCATATGTGCTTCAACACTCGGCTGCGTTCCGTTACACATTATTCCGTTTGATTTGTGTTCTTGTTGTTGAAATGTTCTCTGAATTTGCATTTTGAATGTATTTTTGGTAATTTTCAATGGGACATTGTCAGAATGTTGGCTTTTGGAGCAACTTTTAGTTATGCAGTTTGATGTCCTGTTGGATCAGCTTTCCATCCTTGATTAAGATTCAATAACAATATATTCCAGCGTGAAAGAAAATCTGATGTTGGAACATCTTCTAGAACACGGTTACGAAATGCCGAACTTCATTCATTAGCTATACAAGCTAAGGAAATGTAGCTTCGATATCGGAGCTTCCTTGCCGAGCTGTGTATGTGGCTTTCTCTGTCGCCAAAGGGAATGCAATTGCAATGGCAAGGGAAGGCTCATGCAATTTAAAACGGGCAGCTAATCCTATTGAACCAATATTACCTTTTACATTTCGGAATCAACGCCCACATACGATCTTTGCTCCGGCCTTTTTCCCGGTACGCAAAGTACAGACAGTAGCAGCAGACAGGATGTTGCCGAAGCTGATCCCATACTGCTAACCCTTAATCATAAACTGTCAATGGCAGTCCGGTGGTGAAGGACTTTTGCAGACCGGATTCTAATTTAATAATAAATTATCATTGCATTGCGCGACGGAAATCAAAGCAGAAAAAGCGCCGGCGAACCATTTATGGCGGCCCAGACGAAGAAAAAAAACCCACATTCGGGTCTCTGTGTTAGAAAGGCAGACGACATGTTTGTGCGTTATCCTTTGAAGTGCAGAGATAACGAATTTAGCTGCCAGGCTTGGCACTGATATTGTTTTCACCGACTCCCTCTCTCTCTCTCTCACTCTGTCTGGCCGTCTTTTTAGCGAACAACAACAACTTTTTTCGAAGGCTGAGAAGGAGTTGTTTTCGAGTCGTTGGCGATCCGATTTGCCGGCCTGGCGAGACGGGGGCTGATATTTGATTTGGGTGCCACACACCAGCTTCCGGGGTGTTAGTTGTCAGTTCCTTGCGGTTGTTCTTTGATATACCGATATACTAACAGCAGTACTCCAGCATTCCTTGTGTGTGTGTGTGTGTTTGTGGGCAATCGAATTTCGACCGTAAAGTGTTCGTAATACGGTGGGCGTGTTAAGGACACGGCACGTCCTGCAACGATCCGGCATCTGGTCGCACTAGTGACACACGATACCCAACCCGAGCGCCCGAGCGCACACACACACTCGCGCACAGCCCAGCCAAAGGGTGAAAGGATCCTTAACTCAACCAATTTCAGGCTCGCCTTTGATATTTCCACACAAGTCACATGTCGCTGTTTTTCCATTCGCTTCCTCTCTCTCTCTCTATTTCTTTTGGGGTATCCACTTTCACATCGGGCCCACACGATCGCCCTCTGAGGGCCGTCTAATGGAAGTGTTTATTGAGTTATCGATACACTGTGTGGCACGGTTCGAAAACAACATCACCGCCGGTGGTGGTCAGCCGCCTCCGGTTCCTCCGGGGGGTTGGGCAAATAAATTTCAGTAAAAAAGTACACGCATCCGTGGCCGTAGCTAATAAATTTCCCAATTAATACGCGCGCCACGACAGACGATGGACCGGGCCTTTTGCGGTGGACCTGGCGCATGGGGAACCCTTTTTTCCGGCGCCGCAAAACAATCAACAAAATGATAAAGTCATTTATCACATTTTTCAGCACCGCCGCCGAAAGGGGTTTGGTTCGGTTGCGCCTATTACGTGTCGATCGAGGGTCGATACATTATTAGCCACCCCGCGGAACGGACCACCCGGGAACCCGGGACGCTTTGCCGGGAATGGGCGAACGCAAACGGACGCAACTTGGACCCCTTTCGTTCGCTCGGTCCGGGGTAATTAATCCGAAACATCGGTTATTGATGCTGCTGGCAAGCTGTGTGGTCGGTATGTGGAGTCTTTTTGTTTAATAGGGCATTCGATTGTTTGAATCACGTTTAGTGTATGAAATGCATTTAAAATAATTAAGTCTGAACAACTTCGCCAAACCGCAATGAATCGCAGCAGCATTCAAAACGAGAGCGCAGCATAAACGCAAATAAACTCCATAGACAACTCCACACACACACCATCTGACTGGCTCCAGCTGTGTGTGGTTCGCTGTTCGGCCGTTGTGTTACGGTTCCTTTTTTCCCCATCCATTTCGAGACACGCTCGTCTCGCGGTCGGTGGTAAACAACGATCAGCTGTTTGGCATGTGGCTCATCGATTGCTTTTTTCCCATTTGGCCCGTTCGCACACACTGATATATCACCGCACCCGGGGGCGCAGGGCAGGGAAGTTGGCGCGTCAAACATATGCGCCACACTCTCGTCCCACGTGGAGCACCCGAACGTGGAGCGTGTGTGTCTGGGGCGCACCAACGAAAGGACTTTCACTGAGTCGGGCTCGAGCCAGCAACAGGGTTGCCGAAAGGATTCGCTCCTTAGCGGTATTGGTGAGCGAGAGAGAGAGAGAGAGAGAGGCGTTGCGAAGCGACAGCAGCACGTGGTTCGCGCGGCTGAGTGTGTGATGCGTGAGAGCAGCATACGCTAGCCGCCGTCGCGGACCACGTGGTGAGTTCGGAATGTTTACATTTTGGCCCCTGTGCTCTCCAGTTCTGATCCCGTTTTGCCACACGGAACCCGCGAGTGGACCCGCAGATACTTGATCTGCGGAACCGCGTGAGTCACGTGCCCGACGCACGGAAGTCAGGAGGAGCCACGAAGGAACACGTTAATATGCGTGAAAATATGAAACCGGGAAAAAATGACTCACCTCAGGCGGTGGTGGGTCCTTTTTTCTCTATCGGCAATCTGCTCACCGTGCGTGCGTTAGGGGTGAAGGATTGGGTTTTTCTTCAGTTGTTTTTTTTTTTCAGAGAGGGTGAACCGTTTTTCACCGTCATCCCGTCATCGTCTGGGCGCATCGTTGCACGGGGGACGTTTTTTTCCCCTCGGATGCACCCCGAAGGCGTTGAATGAAGAATGTACCGGGGCACAAAGCACAAAAAACGTGCGTCCCGAAGGCCAACGAGAGCGAGAAGTATAAAAAATTGAAAACCCGGGAACGGGTTTAGAATCGCCACACACGCACACACGAGACTCCGAGTGGTGAAAGGGTTTAAAATGCCGGCTCAGCTTTGCGGAACCTCAGCAACGGGCGCACGCACGGGACGCCATCCATCCGTGTCACTGCGGGGCTGTGTGCGTACATACATTTGAATATTAATGACCAGAAGGTTCGTGATTTTCCACTTCGTTGGTTACCGCTTAAAATAAAATGGAGATGTAACTTACGAGCTATAGCGTTTTAGAAATCCTACCCTCCTACTTGAAATGATTCTGATTGAAACTTTTAATTTTTTTAAATTCAATGTGAAAATGAGCCAAGCGTGCAAAAATTTAACCATCTCCAGCGTTCGAAGGTTCATCCAACTCGGAGCGAAACTCTTTAACGCTGGCGCAGTGATTAAATTGAAATACGAGCAGCAACATTACCGGATCGATACTCGGGGCCCCCGAGCCCCGGCCACCAGAACTTGGCGGCAATCATTCTTCGTCGCGTTTCGTCAAGTCAAGGATAAAAAAGCAACGCCCGGCGCAAAGCGCCAAAGTTTCCGTTTCCATTACCCCACCGACACCGGCCACCGACAACTTTTCGTCTTCGTTCGCACCGAAGCACCAAACACTGAAAAGAAAAATGAAAGGACGCAAAGAACGAAACTCCCGAAATTTGAGCTCCCGTTGCGAAAGACCGAGCCAGAGCCAAAGGATTCGCCGGCAGGTGGGCTTGGTCGGCCGGGAGTGTGGGGGGCGGTGAATGGATCAATCCTTCACCTGACACTCGGGGCGCGGGGCACCGCGCCGCGGTACGAAGCAACGAACCCGGGAGTAATAAACAGCTAGTTAAGAAGCCAACGGCGGAGAGCCCTCGGAGAAGGAGCCGGGACGGGAAAAAGACGGAGAACCTCGGTTGCCATGGTAACTCATTATTCTTAAGGATAAATTACCAAGGCTTCCTTTACCTTCTGGCGTTCGTGCTGTCCCTCTCTCGCTCGCTCGGGGTTTCGCTTGACTTCCGTTGCGCGTTCGTTTGCGTACGGCGGAAGTTGTTGCGTTGCGTTGCGTGGCTGTACTCAGCGCGCCAAAGAAGGCATTCTTCATCATCACGCGACCTGATCTCCGGCCATCCTGGGAGCAGCGGTGCGGCGCGGTGGGTGTATATAATGGGGAGCAAGAGGACGGGGCGCCTGTCCTCCGCATGGCCCACCGCATATGCTCTCTTTTTCTCTCTCTGTTTTCTGTCGGCCCGCCACTTCGTTGTCTTTCGTCCTTTCGGCTTTTGAGATTCATTTTCGGTGCTGTCCCCCGTCACTCCGTCCGCGCGCCTTTGCCGCTTTCTCGCGTCTCGGCTCTCCGTTGTACATAATTCACCCTCTTAAAATCGAACAGCAGCATGCAAAATGTAAGATGGTGTAATAAAGCCAAACCGAAAAAAGGGGAGTACGCGGTGCTCGAGCAGCCGGGGGCGAAGGTTGTACATATTTACCGATCAATAACTTAACTCTTTCTCGGTGCGTGGTGTGCGCGGGTGGAACGCAGGATCGCAAAATTACGCCACCGATGAAGCGTGTTGAAACAAAATTCGCACGCGGCTCCCGTGGCCATGGCCGCCACTTCGCATCCTGGCATCCTTTCATGCGCGTGCGGCACACCAATTCACGAGCGCCGATGCCCCGTTAATCGATACCGGGTAGCGGTGGGACCACGGATAAACGGGTTACACGCCACGGCACCGATGGCGAAGGACCGGCATTCTCGGTTTTATGCTCTGCTGTCGAGCACACGCACGCACCAGGGTTGGGAAAAACGAATTTTTAAAAGCTGAAAGTTATGCTGCGAAACTCCGAAGAATCGCAGCGCGGACTCTGTGAGGGGTGCGTTTTTTTCAACCCTTTTCTGCCAACCCGGACAACGGCTGATGGACGTTTTTTAATGTAGGGTTTTACATTCCCGGTTTTTTTTGTTCCTTTCTGGGGTGTGTGTTCACTCTGAGTGTTGCATCCTTACCCGTCCGCGGGTTCGGCAACGCTGTTCGGCTTCCTCGGGCCCCGCTAAAGGATTGCGGCCCGGAAACGTGGTATGCAAATGCGTGCGTGGCTGCCGGGGGCCCGAGTTTGGCAGATTCGGTTTCGACTACCCTCGGGGTTTTTTTTCTCTTCTGGTTATCCGTTATCACGGGACACCCGTTTTTTTTGTTCACCCGTTGACCGAGGGGAGTAAAAAAAATAAATTATAGAAGCACCGAGCACGGAGAAGTGGAATGAAAAAACTCCCGGCCACGGCCACGGCCTGCCATTAGATACTTCTGGCGCGCGCGCGCGTCGAGCGGATCCAGGCAATGAATGCATGTCGGCTGCGAATCCGGGACACCGGGAGAGCGGCGGTGCGGGAACGGGTTCCGACGGGAATTGCCCGTGGAAGGTTTATTTGCATCCGTGCCCGGTGTGCCGTCGGTTTCCGGGATGGTTTTACAGCTCCGGGACGGGCCCAGCCAGCCCGCCCAACGCAACGGGTTGGAATTGAAATTTCTCCGCTTTAATGTTATAAATTACAATAATTGCAATTAGATTCCTATCCGAACGCGCCGAACGGCAAAAGGATTTGATTAAAAAATGAGCGAGAGAGAGAGAACGCCCGAATTCCCGCAACTCTGACAGACAGACTCACAGCCCGACGTAGGTGAGGTCCTGGGTGAGATGAGATTTTTACCCCGTTCCGTTCGGGACCGTTGGTTCACATCTGTCTGACCCTCGTTTTTTTTTTTATTTTGTATGCGGGATCGTCCCTGGTTTTTTGTTACGCACGACTAACCCGTTTTTTGCTGCTCCGTTGCGAAGGCTCGTGCCCAAGATTATAACCCCGTTGTGCGAGACAGGACACCATGCGACAGGATGGGATGATGCAAAGCAAGGAGCGACACCGCGAAAGGATTCACATGTCCCACTTGGCAACGCAAAGGGTTGAGCTTTTGCTGAGCCCGTGCCGTACCCGTGTCGTTCTCGTGCCGTACCGTTGTGATTTATTACATTTTTAATGTACTTCCGGTGCGGTGCTGTGCGAGGTATTTGCAAATCTTGAAAGATAGGCAATTCTTCTCGGCACGATATTTGTGCGACGCATGTGTTACGAGAGGGATTTGTTGGAGATTTGCTTCACAACACAGTCAACCCGTAGGGGATGGTTTAGGAGCGTTTGACAAGACAATTGCAGGCTCACGTCCTTTTTGAAGGATTATTAAAAGCAAACTAACGAATCAATTACAAGTTCTCATTTGTGAACGTCATTTACGCATCCGTTTATAATTATTCAGCAGGACTGAGACGCTGAAGGTTTTCCTTTTAATAAGTCCCTGGGTTCATATATGTACCGGTCTGCTGTCTAACGTAATACCAAGGTTAATGTATAAATAAGGTTTACATACACTACAACATATTCGAGTCAATGACCAGGCGACTCCATTGGGTGGATGGGTTTTCTCAAAACCTCTCAAAAATAGCCTATTACCATTGACTTCAACCTGCAACAGTGGTTATTTTTGAAGCAATCGCACCGCCGGAAGTACTCAGACACTCCGCCACACAACGGCCCCCTTTTGCGTGCCCCGGGCACGGCGCGGTCCGGTGTTTATGAGTTTTACACCCCCACCCGAAAAGGGCGCCCACTCAAGACGCAAGCTTAGCAAATGACCCGCAGTCAGCATAATGGGCCAGCGAGCGACAGCATCAAAGGCGGAAGGACACACGCACAGCCATGGGTCGGGAATAAAAATATTTCAAAGGAAAATCGAACCGTCTTTGATTGGCTATTAAAAAACTTTTGTAATTTAACTTTGTCTCCCGCCTCGTACCGTGCGCGGTGTGCGAATTGTTGCGCCAATTCCTGGGCCAACCGGACACGGGACGAACCCCGTTCAGCAGCCCCATCCCGGCTGGCTGGTGGGTTGCCATCGGTCGCCACCGATGCAGGCGTGCGCATTCGGAAGATTTAGATGAAGTCGTTTTTCCCTTCAACTTGGAGCCTGATTCTAGATACGAGCCCGGGGCCAGACTGGGCGCAGCCTGAGTCCGGGCCGTCGGGAAGGGCAGGCAGCAAAGACGCCGATGCTGTCGGCGAGAAAGTGAAGCGTATTACCGGTCCGCGGTCCACGAAGGAATCATTGAACTTGTTTTTCAACTCCTCGCGCATCAAAGGTCTTAGCGACTTTCCGGGGAGCCGTATCGAGCCGAGGGCCCAAGCAACAGCGCCATTTAATTCAAAGTTGAAATGAAATCGCGGAAAATTAAAAGGAATTTTCGTAGACTGCCCTACGCCGCGCTTGCGGGCGCTGTTTGTTCTGTATTCCCACCAATAATGCCCATCCTCACTTGAGCGGATTTTTACCTTTCGTTGGGAGTTTTTATTTGCCCACGGTTTTGGGGGTTCGTTTTTTTTTTATTTCTTCATTTTCACAAACTTTCACGAATTAGTTTTGCTTTTTTTGTGTACAGTTAAGCTGGCAACAGATCAGAAGTTGGGGAACATTCGCCGCTTGTGATTGCTTATTGTGGAGCCAACGGAGCCCGGATTGCTAATTAAAAGTCTCGATCGTCGAACATTCGCATGCGGTCCGTGGGTAAAAATGGCTCCAGTAACAAGTTGTTTTCAGGATGATTGAAGTACTAAAAGCGATGCTTTATCGATCGGTGTTGAACCGGAAAATAAGGTTAGGTCGTATTAAAAATCATCTGCAACATTTTTGTAGGCTGACTTGAAAATGAGTGAATGAGTGTTTTCACTTGCACCTCGTTCTCGGTCGGCCTGTCGGAAAGGTCGATGAAAAGCCACAAGCGAAATCGGTGACACATTAAGGGATGACTGCCAATCCAAAAACCGGTGGTAAGGGCAACAAACGATTGAAGAAAACTCAAGCAAAAGACGACCAATTCAATGGTTTAATTTAACAACTCTAAGAATAAGAGGGTCAGTAAATTCTCAGAATAAACGTAACAGAAAAAACGAGAATTTCGAGTGTTCTTCTTATCATGTCCTCAAAGTGCAATGTGAACGGCAAGTTGAATTCAAGCATAATGAGGCTCAGGCCAAGAGTTCTCTAGGAATCAATTCATTCTTAAAATACGTAAAACACGCGAAATTTAGTAAAAAGTGATTGATCCATTAGAGACTTGCTGAAAGAGATCAAATTAGATCAATATAAAATCAATCATAAGTACAGCAAATAGTAACATTGATACCTTGTGTTTATCTCAACGTAATTCAGGTCATGTAATTAATTCTACACGCAAGAGAAGAACGTATACAATAGAACTGGATCCGCTGGATATCCTGTAATCAGTTAGTTCAATATTAAACATTTACCGCATTGTTTTTGGACAGGTAACCTACAGGATTTCTTCGGTACCAGGATGGGAACGCACATCGGCTGGAATATTATCCAACCAAAATGTTGTTCAAAATGTCACCAACCACACCTCGGATACTTTTTAATAGGACCCGATATTCCATCGTTTTTTTATCGAGTGCATTTTATCGATGCCTCCCACTCGGTTCGGTATGTTGTCGGACAGAACTTGATAGCAGTTTTTTTTTCCTCCTGTTCACGCTGAACAAATATTAACCCATCGATTGCGTTCACTCTAAAAGCAAGTGCATTTCGATAAATGCTTTCGGCAAACAGGGCAACAATAATACGATATTTTTGGACAAACAAGCGACCGATTTGGCCTAGCGGCCGGATGCACTCTTCCCGATCCGCGGGGCAGCATTATAATCCATCTTCCGCAACTCAAACAGAACCCGAGACGCGCGCTGCTTTAGCGCAGCGCGTAATCGTGGCATGAATCGGTTGAGAAGCAGAAAAAAACCCAATACATCCTTCACGCTAGGGGGTGACGTTGGCCCGCGTGACCCTCGCACGGTGACGGCGGCAGCTTCCATCCCTGAAAGGGGTGACCCTGTTTTTTTTTGTCCTATTCCGCGCTCCGGAGGGTCGCGGTCGTTTTTTAACCCGTTTTCTGGCGCCACGGGCCACGTGCTATCCGGGCCGTGAGGGTGACTCGGAACAGAAGGGCCCACGGTTTTTTGTTTCCTTCTGTCCCCGGTACGGCTTTTCATCTAATTTACATTTTTTATATTCGAATATAAAAAAGGCTTGGAATTTTTTCTTCCAAGGACAATGATTTAAAAGAGTTTTTTTTGCTCGCACACTCTCTGGTCGTTTAATTGTGGCAGGCCCAATGAGCTTGGCGGCGGCCGGCCTCGTCGAGTCGAGCAAGAAGTCGAGCTCGGAAGGCCTCTCCATTAAGGGCGAGGAAATGGAATTATTAAACGCGCAAACGGTGGCAAACTCTCGGCAAACAGGCGACCGAAGTGGACTTTAGGAGCCAAGCAAAAAAAAACGGAGCCAGCTACCCCCCAGATAGGTAAGGGTTGTTTTTTTTCCTGGCCGCTTAAGCAAGCACACGATTCGTTTTGTTTTTTCAGATGATCGCAGCCTCGGTTGGCTTTAGCTTAATTAAGTACTGCTCGGCGGAGAGCGGATCTTTTTTCATCCCATTTTTTTGGTTTGGCAAGGTTTCGTCCTTCTGACTGGTTGGCGTGCCGTTTGTCAACCGCTACTTCCACCGGTTAACACTTCCGGTCGTCACACCGCGCTCAACCCGTTTTCCAAGCATGATATACCCGCTCGCTGTTTGCTCACTGTTAGAGGAAGCTAGTTTTTTGTTGAAGAACTTTTTTCACGCACACATCCTTTTTCACGTCATTCAATTTTGGCCGCTTAACTGCGACCTTCCGGTGTGATTTCACAGACGGCGGCAGATGTGTTGAGCGTTGAACGATGGCACCGTTAAGCTGATAGCGATTTTGGCCCCGGACCGGAGCTTCCTTTAAGCTTCCTTTACACTCGGTGCTTGATAGTTACAAAAAAAACGTGCATCTTGTAGCCTAGAAAAACATTCCTTAACGGGGCAATTAGCAAACGGCAAACGAAACACGGAAGACGACAGCAGCGACATCGGATCGCTTTTAAACTGTCAACCACTGCAGGGCACACAGGTGACGAGCGATCGATCAAGGCAGCCGATGCTTCCAAGCTGCCCGTCTTCTCGGAACGTCAGTTGAGAAAACATTCGCCGAGAACGGGAAAAAAAGGATACGGAGATAGTTAGAAGTCGGACGGGAGTTGCGGAATTGGATAAGCTTTGGGATTCGGAATTGAAACGTAAACAATTGTGTGCTTTTCTGCTCCCGGTGGTCGCCTGCTCGCTGTCGACCGAGTGCAACGAGTGCAGTTGCAAACACGCGTCGACACAACAACTGTCTCCAGGATTCTGGCAAGAACCAGACGCTACCCCAGAAAGCTACCTGGCTGCGGCCCGCGCGAATTGAACCATCAAGGGACGGGTGCGGGCACGCGTAAAAGTTATAGAAAAAATTATATAGCGATATCATAAAACTTGATGTTGATACGGCCCTTTGCGCAACACGCCGCCGCCAAAACGGGAGGCAAATTTGCGCGCTCCTCACATTCCACACCGAGAGGGCCCGTCCCAAGACCGTCGTCATACGTTATCGGTCCGCGTATGGCACGAAGCAGGGCGTTTTACGCCCCTCCGTTCGGTGGCTTTATTTGAAGTGATGCCGTCGAGGGTGGCACCGTAATGATGTGTTAAGGATGCTCATGTGAAACGATCCGCCACCCGGGCCCCTCCCGGACAGGAAAAGTGGTGCAATCGTGGCGCAATATATTCTGGCGAGTGCTGGCGCTTCTTTTTAAGCCTAATGTTTAGGAAAAGACATATTTTCCCTCTTTCTAATTTATTAAAAAAAATTGCATTCGATCCTAGAGCAATGGTCATTACACAAGCGGACGGATTTTTGGTGACGGGCCTCGCCTGTGCGCTCCTGGGTGGATTTGGCTCCGTGCGGCCTTGTGCCGTATGTTGTCGGGACGGGACCGGCGAACGCAACAAAAAGAAAAACGGTTGTATTTGGTTACGATTATGATCGAAACATCGATGGGCCAGCCATTGCAACAGGACCGGAACTCCACATACGTCCGGGCGCGCGAGGGGACGGATGGTAAATCTTCATCCCGCGCGAAGGCGGAACGAAACGGCCTCCGATGGTTTTGCATCTCTCCTTCGGGTGGTGATCTGTGTCTGTTGTTTTGCGGCGTGGGACCCGGCAGCAATAAGTTATGGATTGGCCCCCGGCCCCGGTGGGAGGGCGTGCTCGATTGGTATTGCAGATGGGTGGCCAAGTGGCCGTGCTCCGGGCTGCCCTATATTCCAATTTGGGCGTGAAACCGTCGTTCGCGGTCAACCGCAGGTGTGCGCGGTGTCCCTAAACGGTCGTTCCGGAAGAGTTAAGCGCCCGCTGTTGTAACTCGTTCTAAATAGTCGCGGCCGGGAGCAACCGGAAGTTCCTGCACCTTCGGTGTGGCCGATGTGTGGGTGTCCTGTAATCGAGACGGGCGGCCATACAGAGTAACGACGGCACTCGAAGGGATTGTAAAAATGAATGACGTGTCACGTGGTGATGGTGGTCGCTTTCGGTTCGGGTGTCGGTTTTCGGGCGAGTCGAACCATCCGCTTGGACGGCCAACCCTAATCGCTAATCCCTAGCCGCCCGGTCGGTGCAACCTTCGCGGTCTGGGGATGGACATTTGGAAATGATGCGCTCCGATGCGTGTACTGAGATGCTGCGAGCAATAAGCCCAAACCCAGTGACAATTGGCTGTTGGGGTGACCTTTTGGGGAAACGGAACCATTTCCATGGTTCCGTCCTGGCGATACTCGGCGTGGCCACTTTACGACTGTCCATTAGAGGTCCATTAGAGCCACCGTGTCGCGATGTCACTCATTCCGCGGGAGACGGTTCGCTCGGTTCGTAAATCTGGACACTTTTTGGCAGTTTTTGGCGCAAGCGTCGCTCCTGAACCACCGCCCGACCATTGCAATCTGCAATCTGACAAAGGATTTTACGGTTCGGCTGCACAATGTGGCTTTCATAAAACGTGGCACGGGGAAGACGCTGTTGGTTTTTTTTTCGTGTTCATCCTTAATTCCTTTCCGTGAGGGTTTTCTCCTTAGGGAAAAAACGGAGAAAAATCCCAGGTCTTAGGATACAGTTATGATTGTTTGTCCGTTTGTCAAAACCAACAGGACCCGTTAGCACCCGGTGTTAGGCATGTGCTCGCCTGCCCGCCGTCTGTCGGATCGGATCGGATCGGAACCGGGAAGTATCTCCATCGCGGGCTCTAATTATCTGGCAAAAGGTGCGTCTAAAATAACGACAGGTGTTAATCGCATTTCGTCCTGTTCCGTCTTGGCGAGGACCACAATCTGCAGCGCGTAGGGCTTAATATCGGTGTGCCCGCTTCTGTGCGTGTGTGTGTCTACCTGGCAGACTTAAGACGCAAAGCCCGACGTGTGCCTCCGCAACTCTCGTCATTGAAACCTTTCTAGGCTTTCGGGTTCGGGTCCTTCTGTTTCGCGCCGTAGGCCGCCGTGTGGTGTGTTTGATTTAATTCACCTTCTATCTTATCAGGCTTCTGGGACGCACGAAGACGGAAATATAGGGGGGAAAAAATACCTGGGACAGCAGAAATCGAGAAGATTTCTCGTAAGATTTCGCTGACAGCAAACACGTTCCACGAGCAGATTATCAAACCTTACCCACTAATGCGCTCTATATTGCTAACCACAAATATAAGTTCATTTTCTTAATTTTTCGCTCCATTTTTGCTTGCTTCTTAAGTCCTTGCTTAAAGTTGAGTTAAATAATTATCACAAACCTATAGGCAGTAAAAAATACAACCACAAAAAATGGAACAGAAAGGTTCACGTTTTAAATTGCACGATGCCACACGGCAGGTACATTCGCCGCAACAGGATTAGTTGCAACCGACCACGAAAAGGATTATGCCATTTAATCCTTTTAAATGAACTTGAAAGGCTTTTTTGCGCCATTCTTTCAACCTTGGGTGGTCCAGGACCCGGGACCTACAAAAGGTCCTGGGGTCCGGTGCGGCGTTCGCATAAAGAAACCCATTCCATGCTTGAGAAACATTCGTAATGGGAAATTTCGAAACACAATCTTTCGAGTTTTCTAATGTTTCGGCTCAACCGAAAATTATGTAAAATTCGCCCAACGTCTACCAGAGTTCGGCCCAAACCCAACACACCGCCACTGGGTTGGAAATTAGTTGTCACTTCAAATCGTCAATCCACTCCAAACCAATCTGACAATGTTGACAGTTGCAGCGCGGTGTTCCATCTGTGGATCACTTTTAACCCCCTTGCTCGACGATCAGACCTCAGGTTACATCTAATTAACCGCAACACGCGCTGGAGCGCTGAGAAGAAAAATTACCCCGGATCCACCGCCTCGAATTCCCCGAAGTCCCGTGCCGGAAAATCGTTCCCATCAGTTACTCCCTTCTGGGAAGCGCGAGGTCGCACCCTGGAAGGACGGGAGCTACAAATCACTCACCCCTTAAGATCGCGGGCCTAACATCTGTTCCGCTTCTTCGAGATGCCCCTCCGCACGAGGCCCCCGACACTTTCGATCGTCGGTGGAGGTCTGGTGAGATTGAGAAGTATCCTGACCCATGCCACAACTCTTCCGTGCGTGCTTGGGGTGCCTTGCGTGTGCGCGCGCGTGTCAGGCGTCATGTTTGTTGTTGTAAGGTTCGGCGGCTCGGTGGGATGATCACCGTCGTATATTACGGCGTCTTAAAAGCCACTTAAGAGCGGTCGGGTTTACACACGGGCCCGGGGCCCCGGTTAACCCCGTGCTCTGGTAGCGCCAACGGTTCATAACGTGTCCTTTTTATGCTCTGTACTCGTTTCACTTTCATCCAAAGTGCATCCGTAACTCGACGACGACGACGACGACGCGTAACGACTTCATTCCGGTCGGAATGATGTTTTTTTTCTTGCTTGCCAGCGTTCACCCTTCATCTGGGTCCCAGAAGGTCTCAAGGTCTCAAGGAAGGGGTTCCACGACAAACAGTGTGTAAAAGGGTCTTTTATTGGTGTAATAGTGTTTTTTTCGTGGCCTCTAGGGCATCCCAAATGTGGCTTTTTTCTTACACTGCACGCCTCGGCACGCGCCAGAGCTATCGTCGCGGCAGGCTTAAGGTGTTTTTTTCCGTATTGACCCAATTTATCCCTTTTACGGAACTCAAATACAAACACCGGCACTGTAAACTCCACGCTGGATTTTTTTGGGCCCCGCAAGCTTCGGAAGGGTTACCACTTAACGACTTCTTTATTGAAGCACGTAGCCAAGATTAATGATCGCCGCGTGATCGTTTTATGATCGTGTTCTATCTAGCCAACACGGTAGTTAATGCATCGTTAGTGTTACCCTGCGTCCACACTTACAGCAAATGGGGAAAAATGTATGTAGGCCCAGCAAAATTCACTCATTTTTGTTGGACATCCGTGAGCTACTTTGAGTTGCCGTTGAGTTCCTCTTGCTTATCGGTTATTTGTACCGATTCGGGTTGAGAGGCCATATTTTTCAATTTGACAGTTGGTACGGGCAACTTTTTTCGCTGTCCAAATTTTTGGACAGCATTTCGAGAGCGGATCAGATTATGACAAAAATGGCAATAGAAAGAGAAGGAAAGCATCATTTGTTTTTATTTGTAAACGTAGTTTGGTGTCAGCTGTTGTTTACGTTGATTGCAAGTTTGTGAATTTGAGAAATAAGTGCAAATTGTCCTCGGGAAAGATATGTGCGAAATGCGGAAAATAATTTGAAGAACAATTTGGTGAACAAGAAAAAATCGTTGTTCATGTTATCCGCAGAAAAGAATGGCGAACCATAACGAAATCGTTGAGGAACCACTGCCCAGCTATAGCTACCAATGGAAGCGGTGCGCCAAAAATCTGTTGCGGTCATTCGGGTGAAATTCCGGAACCCTATTCCATCGTTCAGCTGGTCGATTAAATGTAATCCGTGGTGTGAAGCCTCCGCGAAGAGCTCTCGCGTCCAACATCGTCGTGATACACGCTCAGCATCCAAATACTGAGCGTATGCAACAAGCACAGACGCACCAACTAAACATAGTTTTCGCGATTTAGATTTGTTTTTATTATTTTTAAAAGACATTTTAATATTCGAAGAAGCCTATTCGGTGCAAAACTGCAATTGGCAACAGAATGAAATGATAAACTGCCAAATTAAAAACATAAACAAACGAACTGTCATTTCACTCACTGGATCTCACAGATTTGACGTCTAGAAATTGCTAGTGTGACAGCAAAAAGTTGGCCCAACTTGCTGTAAGTGTGGACGCAGGGTTAGAACATTTCAAGCATTTGAGATAACACCGTCTGGTGTTGGGGCGTCAAAAAAGGATCGATGGATTCACGGCATTTCAACGTATCGGAGTAGGAAAAATCTGGTTCCATCTTATGTTTCCCGTTATTCTACCTCAGAAAATGCCGAATTCTTCCTCAAAAAGTGTTGCATTTTTTGCAGAGTTCAGCAACAAACTCCGGCTCGAAAGCTGCATCCTTCGCGATGCGTTGCGCGGTACACAATAAATCAACCGCAAATCAAACCGATTCCTTCCGTCGGGCTCGATTTAGAGCCCAAAGTACCCGTCTGTTACTGCTGTGTGAAGGAAGGCGTTCTAAGCTGATCCCTGTTTTTTTTTCAGCTCGCCACCCGGGGCCTGGTTTTGAAAAAGAAGCAAAAGGATACGGTTGCATCCTGCGAACGGGATACGCACAGGAACGGTGTTGATTGAGAAAAATCGGTTAGCTATCCATTTTTTCCACGATAATGTGCCGCAGGATGTGCGTTGATAATAAAAAATGAATCCCGAAAATCTGCGGAAAAAAATGGAATGAACCGCAAATGTAACATTAATCCTTCATTCAGAGCTGGTGCATCAGCGTCCCATCAGGGTCTAACGGAACGCTCCTGCCCCGGTTCCCGTTAGGTTAGGGGTGCCGTTCGGCGAAGAAAGTGTTTCCTATTACGGTCGTCCTCAAATTTTAAGCCTCACATCCCGTCCGGTGAACGCGGCTCTAAAGAATCTTAAAGTTGATGTGGTATCAAACAACTCTGCGCTCCGCGCTCTTTTAAGGTATGTACGAATCAATTCGCCAACCCATCGCCGGGTGGCTAATGGCGAAAGACCGTATGATTTATGATACCGACCTCGACGATGACGACTTCACAAAGCCTCCCGAATGCTTCCCGGCGCGATGGATGGAAGAAACGGGTCCAAAAGGGGTACACGTACGAGTGGCGTTCGGAGGACGATGATGAAAAACATGAGACCGCCAAGCTGTTGCCGCCGGTCGGATGATTACATTTATGTTTAAACGATTCCAAAGGCAGCACATAAAACCCCGGAGCGAACGCGGTTTGCGGCGAAACAATTTCATGCTGCTGCTGGGGGAGTGTTTGTGTCCTTCCTGTGTTGGCACTGAAAAGGGGTTTTTCGCAAGGGGCACACTTTGCATACGGTCCCGTAGCCGAAGTAAAGGATGGGGGACGTCCTCTCTCTCTCTCTCTCTCTGTCTCCCTTGGGGCTGGCTGAAATGTATCAAAAGTAAGATTTATGGTTATTAATTTTGTCTGTTAAATAAAGGAAAAAGGAAGCGAAACACGGCGGCTCCCGGGGAGCCGGCTGTCTGTAGCGGGGCCAATCGCGTAGCAGCAGCAGCAGGAAGCACCACAGACACATCGCTACGCTGCCGGAAGCGGACCGCGGGTTGCACGTTTATTGCGACAGACAGGCAGACAAACAAACCGGGAGACCGGGTTGGCAGCATAAATCGATGTTTATTCAAACGAAATGAAGGATTTCAACCGGGCGCGCGTCGTAGGCCCCAAAGGATGGAGTGCGTTCTCGGAGGTCGGTGATCGATTCCGGGGCATTCCGAACCGGGGGTTTCCAGTGTTTCCTTAAGCTGATCCTGATGATGTGTTGTTGTTGATTAAGCTTCTTTTAATTAAACCACCCTCGGAGGTAGGCGCTCTCGCCGGTATGTTGCTCCCGGAACCGATCACGGACGCTTGTTGCCCGCCTGGTTTATGTCCACGCCGAAGAGTCGAGGACAAAAATTCACACCAATTCAACACGGCGACAATAAAACGCAATGAAAACCGCTCGCAAAATTGGTTTCCGAGAGTTGTTTCCGCGAGTGGCCGACGAGCGATGGAATCGCGGCCAGCCGAGAGACGGCCAGCAAACCGGCAACCGGAAATGGCCGGCACTTTGGCGCGCCTGTGGATTGAAAAGTTACTGGAGCCCACCATAAAACCGCTGGCCGTCGTTGTGGCGAGCGGGCGGACGCCTAATTTCGAATGGCGACTCATTGTAAATTCCGGGCCGAGAACTTCGTTAAAAAAGTTTCCGCGTGGGGATGCTGCGCACGCAGAACGCGGTGCGTGCCCACGCTCGAACCCAGGACAACCCATCCAGCGGGTCCCCGGGAACATTACTTCACGCTGCTAAAGATGGCCAAAAATAGCGGAAAGGAAAGAAAATAAAACCACAAACAACCGTTAAGAAAATAAGGGGTTGCCCGAGGGTGGCGTGGCCGTGGGCTTTGTTTTGGGTGGTGGTTTGGGTGTACGCGGGTTCCACGCACACGCGGACGTTGCTGGTGTTGGTGTGCTCATTTCGTTGATTTTTGGCATGTTCCGTGCGCTCCAACGATCGTTAATGGAAACCAGTTGGACACTGGTTCCCTTGGGCCGGCGTGTCCTTCGGCCGCGGGGAGCTGGCTTTTGGAAAGCCATCACCCGGAAGGTTTGGGCTCTGCTCTGAGGCTCTCTGATCAATACTTTAGAGTGAACAATAATCAAAGCAATCGTTCCTTTTTTTTGGGCTTCTTTCAAAGCCCAACAAAGGGAACATTAATTCGCTGCCTTCATCAATTCCAATGGTTGCGGGCCTTCTCGATGATCCTAAATTTTCCCTACCTTATCGCTTACCTCTTCCACGGCGTCCTGCGTCCCCTGCGTTTCGGGGCCTATGTAATAAAGGCGCGCTCCTGGAAGCCCACGGCCAGCGGTGTGGTGTGTGCGTAACGTCGTCGAACCCGGAAAACAGGCGGATGGGGTTTAAATTTTCAGTGTACATAACCCCCGCGAGGTATCGGGCGCCCATCCCGTGCCGTTCCGCCCCATCCCGTTCCGTCCCGCCCCGTCCCGAGCTGCCCCATTTTGTTATCCCTAATTTATGTTGGGATACATTAAAATTCTAATAAAAATGAAACGCGATAAGACGAATTAAAAGAAAGAGCAACGTGGAACACGTGGTGGTGGTGACGGGAGCCGCACTGGCATGCTAATGGAAGTGAAGCGCGTGAGCGCGGCGATGCGAGTTCCTTGCCCGGCACACCCTTCCCGTGGATGTCCTGATCTCCAGCACCGAAAAGATATAAAAGTAGCTACGCCACGCAACGGAAGATAGGAATCCCGCGGAACGCGCTCCCGGGTTCCGGCGCCACCACCGGTTCCGGATGCAGCGCGTCCCGCGGGCGCGACGTCATCGTTCATCCCTTTCGACAGCTCCCAATTATTGGCACCGCGAAGGGCGCAAAAACCCGGCACGCAGCATCCCTGGGCCAACCGTCATCATCGTGTCACCATCATCATCACCGGGCACATCACCATCCGCAGCCATTGTCGGTAAATTGGGGAAGTTTTTAGTGCCATCAGCGCCGTGCGCACCAGGACGAGCCCGGCCGGGACGGCAATGCAAAACGCTTCGCACACTTCTTTAATTTAAATTTTTAATGCTTCCACGTGAATGCGTGATTAGATTTTGTGGCGCCCTTCGGCGGACATGTTGCGAGCCTAACGGCCTGGTCGGTCGCTCTGTCAGGTTCAACCGCCGTTGAGGAAGCTTTAAATTTGCGGCCCGTCTAATTTAAAACACATTTCTTTCCGGCCGCCATTTTTATGGTGAACTCCAGAAAGAAACCAATACATTTTAAACAACAACGTTTTTTGTCCCTTTCATTAATCCGTAGCCCGGCAATGTGTTCATCAATTCACCCTACCGCGGAGTACCCGAAGTGCCGAAGACGGCCGCGCGACGCACGGTGTTTCCAGGACGATCGATCCAGGACCGAGGATGTCCGCGACTGAACTCTTTCAACGTCGACGTGGCAATGTAAATTGCGTACCACGCAAAACAAGCAGCCGAAGCGAGCGAGTTAAAGCCGCATTAGAGCGGGCTTCACCGCACACTTCCACCGTTTCCTGGTTCACCGTTTTAATGAGTGTAATTTCTAGTGATTCCCTTGTGAGCGCCAGCTCCACCCGGTCGGCCGAGCCGGGAAATGCAACGGTTTAGCGTCGTTGGAAAGGTTCTCCACCGTACCGAAAGGGGGGAACGGCCGGATCCGGGGTGAGCAAGGAGCCCAAAATCCACGGCAAAAATTTGAATACACCCCAACCAATCTTCACCCAGGGGTTTCAATGACACTCCGGGCCGGGTAAAGCCCGGGGGTTTGGGTTTTTAACCGGGACACCGACGCCGACGCGCCAAACTTCCTCCGCAGGCATAATGAGACGGGACGTGGCCGTCGGAGGGGGTGTTGAGCGGGTGGAACAACATCAAAAAAGAGTGAGCGAAAAGGGGAATGGAAAACCAAGCTTCCTAATACCCGTGCCGTGGGTGCCGCGGAACGAAAAGATGGACGACTTAAGACGTCGGCGCTCGGCACAAAAACTCATCCCACCGTCTCTCGATTTTCTCCCGCGCCACCCCGGGACGACAGCATCCCGGGTTAGAAAATCAAAAGAAAATCGCTCGCCCGCTGCCGAGAGGAGCCACGCGAAGAAGCAAGCAAGATGGACGACGCGGCCCCTCCGACGGCGGACCTCTACCTTCTCCTCCTGGTGTGCTGGGCGCGCTGGGTGGAAAGGAAAAGAGTTTTCATCTCATTTACATCCCGAAGCAACGGCGAGGCAGCGAAAGTAGCGAAAGTGTGGTAATTGCACGAGTAGTAGTAACGCCATCGCCATCGAGGTGTGTAGGGAGTTCCAAGGGTTCCCGCTTTGTGCGTGTATTGCGCTGCCTCCTCATTACGCTGGCCCCTGGCCCAGGTTGGGCCCACTTCCGCTTTAATGCGAACGGAGAAAGCGGACTCAGGGCACGGACTTTTTTATTACGCGTAATACTCTCGAAATTGAGCAATGTCTACAATCGGAGCGCAGGAGGCGTTGGAAAGCTCCACCATAAAAACCCCCCCGAACGGTGTGAGTGTGTGTGAGAGAGAGCGAAAGTTTGTGTGTGTGCGCGAAAGGGGTGTATTTACTTTTCATTAGCCGAAAGACTCGCGAAACTCGCGACTCACAGGCGCCAGAATGAGACGAAGCACTCACGCAGCAGCAGCGAAGAGAAGTTTAAAATTGAAAAAAGGACACGGCACACACACACAACCACCCGAAGCAAGGTTCCGGTGACCGGACACTCCCTGGCGGACGGACGGATGGACGGACGGACTGGCGGACGGGCACAAAGTTTTACCCAATTTTAATTCCTTCACTTCCGCTCACGCTCACTTTCACTTAGCGTTTGGTTGGGGGGGCCCGCAAATTCCATCACGGTGTGCGTGTCGTGCTGTGCTACCCCGCCGCGGCCACCACCGGCAGTGTTATGTACACTGACCCGGGGAGGGGGCGGCCGGGGGTTTTACGATGCAAAAAAGGATGCGCGCGAAGCGACAAGGGGGACAACAAAAAACGAAACACGCGACGGCGGTGGCGGCAGACAGGATAATCGAACACAAGCCACGCACACCGTACGAGCGAGAACGAGAAAGCAGCCGAGCAGCCAAGGATCGGCGAGACGCGCGCCGACTTCGGTGAAACCCCTTAACATTAATCTCATTAACGGCTCCGTCTCATTCGCTCGCGCACTCACTCACTCTCACCAAGTGGCGTGCCACACACCAACAAAGGGCGCCATGGTTGCGTGTTTTGTTTTCTCGTCCTCGTGGCTGTGTGTGTGCGTGTGGGTGCCACGCTGGGGGCCCCCCACTAATGAAGAGTCCTTTCCGTTCGTGGTGAACGCACAAAACAAAGGGGATGGCGCGAAAGGATAACGAACACCGACAGAGAGCGAGTGAGCGAGCAAGCGAGAGAGGGAGCCCTTTTTGAAGCGGGCGTCCAGTGGGGTGGGGTGTCCTGCGTTGGTGTGCGTGCAGCAGTCATTAAAATTAAATGGCTGCCACTTTTGCTTCCTACGCGCCATGTGCGCGCATTTTTCGCGCGATTCCCGTCGGCCTCGGTCTCTCTCTCGCTCACTCTCACCCTCTCTCTCTCACACTCTCAGCGCCTGCTAATCCTTCTCATTTAATCATTATCCGTTCGCTCGCTCACTCGCCCAGGACTCGCTCGGCGCCGTGTGTCGTCATAGGGTTTCACTTTTGTTCTTTCGCCCGGTTCGCTGGCTTCCCGGGCCCTTTATCCTTTCAACGTTTGTACTTAGCATACCACGGTTGCTGCTCGTGTTGCGCAACCAACACCACCACCAAACGAGAAGGGGAAAGAAACAATCGTCGAGCGAGCGAAAGTCATTTCTAGCGCTTCCTTGCGAATGCACTTTTTATTATTTTCCCCGAGTCCCTTTGGTCCGTTTGGTCCTTGAGCGACTCGGCACAGGTAAACACCACAGGGCCCCGGTTTTGGTGTGTGCATAACCATACGTCATTCGATTGTTGCTGCCCGGTCTCTCCCAAGTCCCAAGAGCTGCTACGCCGGTTGTTGTGCCAATTTAATACACTTTCACCATCCGGGACCGTTTGCCGCTGCCATTCATTTGCATTTACCACCCGGTGTACACGCTCTAATTGATGGTTGTTTCCGAGTCCTGTCCTGTTGTCGCTCAAATAAAGGTCCCAGGCTCAGGTTTGTTGACTTTTCTTTCCACCGCGCGCAAGATGCAGTTTGTGGAATAATCTTATTTCGCTGCACAGTCAAAGAATTCAATTAGGTTTCATTACTTTATTTATGATTTCTTGTTTAACATTCCATTCCATTAGTGGGTGTGTTTGTGTGTGTTGGTACATTTGTTTGCTGGGGTAGGTAAATTCATTTCTCCTTCGCTGGCATCGCCTTTTCCTGAGGTAGTTTGAAGTAGTTTCTCGTGCTGGCCGCAAAGTTCGTTCGCAAAGGTAATTGGCTTCGACACACACACACACTCGCGCAGCCAGTGTGTGTCAGTTTTATATCAGGATTTGTCTTGAGACTCTAGGAGCAAAAAATTTGTACTATGGTTTGAGTTCATATTTGGTTTCTCGTTTGTTAGGTTGTCGGAACTTCCGGTTCCGGGTTTTCCTTCTTGTTTCGCTATCAACACTTACACGCTCTCGTACACAAGTTATACACGCATATCGGAAAACTGACGACTAGTTGACTAGCCTATGTAATACGCCCTCATTTTTCGTGCTCCCAAAACTCAGGGCAGTTCCTATACAACTTCGTTTGAACTAAGAACACTAGGAACTGAGACTTGAACTAATGCGGGGAGGCGTTTCCTTTTTGATTTTAGTCTTGGCTAAATAAACGGATTAAAATTGCACAGTTGTCCTCTCTCGTGCGCTCACTGCTCTAGCCTATAAAACACTCGTCTTCATGAGTTACGGAGGGTGGTATTGGCTTTGTAGTGCGCCAAGTGTTTGGCAGGTGGTACTTCATCTCCATCTCCTTTCTCTTCTGGCGATCTCTAAATCGCGGGATGTACACTAGAGAACAGGAAACGCGCTCTGCGTTTCTGCACGAACGTTAACAATGATACTGTAGTTCAAGAATATTCAATATTTATAGCGCGCCCGACATCTCGAGGCTTATACAATTCGACTAAAAGTTGTACACACTAAACCTACACGTTTACACGCACGGACTAACATACATTGGGGCGACTGTATTTACATAAAAACCGGGTTTTGCACCGTACACAACCCGTCAGAGTTGCAGTAGATGCGCCCTGCCCTGCCGTTGGCGTGTCCTGTCGTCGTGGCGTGGCCCGAAAGAAAAGTAAGAGTTCGAAGAGCAGCATCATGGCCACATGGACATGGTTGGGTTTGTGTACCTGTGTGCCTACCCCTGGACCCTGGCTGGTGACACAACAAGCAGTTGGTCCAGTTTAAAGACGGCAAATTATTTGCACCGAATTCTGGTCCGGCTCTCCTTCAAGGACGAGTACCGGGAAAGGTCCTCCTCAACAGCAAATGGGTTGTAAAATATTGCCGCCTTTTCGTTAGCCCTTCTCAGCTCCGTGTATGCCGGACCCGATATACAGAGCGAAGGAGCGAGAGAGAGAGTGCGTCCTGGGCCCGGGGATGGACTGGTTTATGGTTTATTTTGTCGATATTTATGGCCACAATTGGAGCAGCACACACAGAAATATGCACAAATCGGAAAGTTCTCGGGGCCTTGACCAACACGGACGATCGTCGATTTTTGCCCAAAAATTGGCAAGGACCGCACACCGCCGAAAGAGAATTGGTTCCGAATTTGTTTTTTCGCTCTGTTACTTTATCCGGTTGGTCAATAGCCTGGCCGCGTTGCAGAGGGGAAGATTTCGGGTTGGTACAGATTTTGCGTTTCGGGGTGTGTGTCCCTGAAACGGAGGACAAAATTAAGGATGCAGCCATCCACAGGCCAACCTTCTACTAATGCTTTTTGTTTGTGCCATGGCATCTTTCAACTTCAAGTTCAATAGAAAGAATGTGCAAAAATGGGAAATCACAAGGAGAAGCACAAATTCTTCAACACTGTAGAGCCCTTTATCGAGATACGGCCTCGTCGTGGACCGAACCACCCGACGCCGGTTTCGAGGTGCCTCGAAAATTCCTCATTTTCAGCAGACGTTCGGCTGAGAAGGTGAAAAAAGTAAAGGAAATATTCTTCCCACTAAGCTTTCTGAGTCCTGTCACGGGCTCTGCTCCTAATTGCATTCGTTCGTGAACATTCCTGGCCCGAGGCTGGTGGGGTAGTGTGGGATCAATCTGTCGGCCAAAGGGTGTAAATTACGTGAGAGAAAATATAGACCACACTCTCGCTGACCCGTTGACCGACCTCCGTCGTAACCCTAATTCACACCCTTATCAAGAAATCATCAACGTCTCCCCCCGGTCTGCTGACCGCGTGCCCGCCGACCGGCCGTCCTAGACACAGGATGAACTGTGCGTGTTGTTGGCATAAAAAAGGGTTCTACGAAGGAGTCGTATTTTTCGGGCCTCCCGAAGCCCAACCCGTCCGTCCGTGTGTGCCAGCAACCCTTTTCTCGCACGGGGATGAAAAAAATCCCGTGCGTGTGTGCAGAGGCCAGCGAACTCGCCGGGCCCGGACCGAGATCCGTGGCAAATTGTTATTTTATTGAATGAAAATCACTGCTCGATGGGCATTTGGGATTTAACTGGTCCAAACAGAAAGAAGAAAAAAATCAGACAGCCGGAAAGGATGAATTTATCACTTCACTATCAGAGAGCGCGTTGACCGATGGACGACTCTCGAAGGCATTATATTTGGCAACAAGGGGTGGTTAGAGGTATTGTGATAAGGAATCCTTTTTAAGCGGGGCTCACATATGTAAAGCATGTCCAAGAAAGAGAGTGTAGGGATTTATGGGGTCGATGATCACTCGGTATGTGGAAACTCAGCCGGAAGGCAGCCACACATTCTCTATCGATGAAGCATCATCTTGTGAAAAGTGGAAGCGGTTCCCCGGCAGCGTCCCGACAGTTCTGAATAGAATCGAAGCGAATAAACGGAGAAACTTCATCCCCCCACGACCGTGCTGGAGTGATGTTAACACATTCTTGAAAGAG
Organism: Anopheles cruzii; assembly: GCF_943734635.1. Classification (NCBI taxonomy): domain Eukaryota; kingdom Metazoa; phylum Arthropoda; class Insecta; order Diptera; family Culicidae; genus Anopheles; species Anopheles cruzii. The sequence continues at coordinate 15,945,873 of NC_069144.1, read as the reverse complement.
CTCCAGCTCAAGTTCCGGTCAAACTGTTGCATCCCCCCGCTGGACCGATCTCAAATGACTGGGCATATCCTTTCTTCATCCGGAGAGCGCGGAGAACGACGTCCCTTCTTTTATATTTAGTGGAGAAAATAATAAACCTGCAGCAGCACAAGCAATAAAAACCTAAAAATCGAACCGCCCAAATAAACCAACCGAAAAACAACATACCAGAGAGAGAAATTATAAACGCGCCGATTTTTGTCTCAATTTTGCGCATAGATTCGCGGTACCTATGCTTTAAATATGTTTTATTTTCGAAAGAAAAAATAATAATTAATAGCGACACGATGTCCTTATAATGATAATATAAATCAAAACCGCGCACCAATTTTGTTTCTGTGTATCTCCGGAACTTAACACGTGTTAATACCAACCACGAATAATAAAAAAAACTCCTAGAACCAACTTAAACTAAAAAACGAATTTTGATTTTTGCTGCTTTTCTTTTGGGTGGGACAGCCCAGCCCGTGACTCCTCGCCCTGCTCTACCCGGGCAATTCATTTGATTTCAGTTTTCCTTTCAGTTCAGTTCTGTACACTTCTTTTCCTACGGCCAGATTTCGCGCGGCGGCCTTAAAAGGCGGTTCTCTTTTCCTTTAAGATAGTGTGTTCCTAAGAAAACATAAGTGGAAAATATAAAAAGAGAGGTAAAAAGGAAACAACAAATAGGAAGAGCGCTAAAACAGCCACGGAATAGAATCGTCTTGAATCCCTCTCCTAACTCCTAACACGACGACAACGGCACAGGACACACGCCCGCGATCGACAGCCCGCGTGATCTTCCTGCATCCTTTTCCGTGGGGGCCAAAATATTCTTCAAGTTATTTAAACTCGGATGTGAGGGTTTTCCTAATTACTCTGAGATTGAGAAGGCTCCTCTCCCCGGGGGTTTTCTCTCCCTGGTGGCGCTTTTGCTTTTGGCTAAAAGTCTGTTTGTTTGTGGTACTCGATTTGCACACGCGATTTGCACTTGTCGCTTTTACCGATAACTTTATGCTTCTTCGTGTTTTCGCTATTGAAGGAGGAACTTGTATACCAATGGTGGCGCGGGGCGGCCGTGCGGTCAACATCTCGCCCGTGCGGACCAGACACACACAGCCGCCACTGCCAACCAACGAAATTAATTGCAAACTAAAACACGAAAGCGGCAACAGGCGGCACCACACAACAGCACAACAACAACAGTAAATATAGGAGGACGCGCCGTGCCACGGCTGGCTGGCTGGCTGGCTGGCTGGGGCTAGAGGAGAGTCTGGTGCGTTCCTTAAACTAGAGAGGCGCGATATAGTTGCGTGTTGTGTTGTTACTACTTTCCCTGAATATGAGTGATTTTTTCGCAGCCTTTCCCTGTGTGTGGACACTTGTTTCTTTTTATAAAGAGTTATTATACTTTGTACAGCGTAGAAGGCTATTTTTCTGTGCCTGAGGTGAGTGGATGGATATCAAGAGAAGGATAGAGAGAAAGATTAGAAAAGGGACACACATTAAGGGGACGCGTAACACAGAGAGATTTCTTTCTCATCGAGTGTCGTCGTGTCGTACCAACTTCTCCCTACATCCCGGGGACGGGTTAACTATATACATAAATACATATTGTTTTCCATTGGTTTTTCTTCGGTTCCTGTTTTGTGTGTGCGTGTCCCTATAATTCAGTGTACCGCGCGGGAAGCTCATCGTAACAAACATCTAGAGGAGAGAACACGGAGGACGATGATGACGACGGCGCATTTAAAGAGCAGAGAGATGGCCACTGGCGCGTCCCTCATCTCCCGCACTCGTTCCCCCCGGGGGACTTGGCATCTTGAGGTGTTTGGTTTGGGTTTCAACAACGACTAAAACAAATGTGTGCGGCGGTGGCTACGGCCGCGGCCAGCGATTTACGACTCCATACCATGGTGATGGTGGTGCTGCTGCTGGTGGTGGCGCAGCTGCTGGCGGAGCTGCTGCTTCAGGTAGAGCGTGGCCGCATCATCCAGCTCGTCCAGCTCCTCCATCGAGACGGGCGAGCGGGGCGAGTGCATGCTGAGGTCCTCCGGTTCCGTCTGCTCCGGCAGCTCCGACTTGACGCGCGCAATCTGCTGCGGTGTCCGCGACCGACTGCTGGCGGCCCGCAGATCGATCGCGCTGCTGCTGGCCGCTGCCAGCGAGCCACCGTCGTCGTGCTCGGAAGCGCCGTCGGCAGTGGGACTCCCGAGGGGATCCGGCATCGGGCCAAAGTTAAGGGGAAGCGTCAGACCCGGGTACTTTTCGTGCAGCAGTAGGGAACCGGGGCCGATGCCACCGCCGAGGGCCGTCTTGGCCAGCTCCATCGAGATGTCGCTCGACTCGGAACCGCCGCAGGTGAACCGGTTCAGGTGCGGGTGGTGGTTGTCCGCCGACAGGCCACTCATGGCCGGGCTGATGGCCGGCGTCGGCGGGCTGGTGATGCCACACTTGTGGTGCAGCAGGTGGTGCCGCCGGCGGTAGCTCGAGTTGCACCTATCACAGTGGAACGGCTTCTGGCCGCTGTGGCTCAGCATGTGCGCCTTCAGCTGGTTCGAGTCGCTGAACTTTTGCTCGCACATCTCGCACTCGTACGGCTTCTCGCCGGTGTGCACGCGGAGGTGCCGCCGCAGGTTGGCCACTTGCACGAACTGCCGGTCGCAGTGCGTACAGGAGTACGGCTTTTCACCCGTGTGCAGTCGCATGTGCGTCTTGAGGTGATGATCCCGCGTGAACCGCTTGTTGCACTCCGGACACTTGAACGGCTTCTCGCCCGTGTGCGTCCGCTCGTGGTTCTGCAGGACGTGCTTGTAGCCGAACGACCGATTGCAGGTCTTGCAGGTGAACACCTTGTCACGGGACGGATCACGCACTCCGGTGGCCCCGGCCGCCGATGAGGAGGGCGTCGACGGGGCGGCGGTGGTGGTGGTGATCGTAGCGGCCGCCGTCGGCAGCTCCACGCTGCTCCCGTTCGACTGGGGCGACGAGCCGGACGTCGGAGGTGAGATCGGGCCCGGACTCACCATATCGTGGCTGCTCGGAATGTCTACCGGAGATGTGACCGCCGAGTGGTGCAGGTGATGGTGGTGCCCGTGGTGGTGGGTCGGTGATCGCATCAGAAGGTGCTGCTGTTGCTGTTGCTGCGCCTGGAGGTCCTTCCGCGCGGACGACTGATGTTTCCGCTTGGTCTGCTTCTTCGTCTGCGGCAGAATCTCGGAGGTGGTCGAAACGATGTGATTGTTGTTGTTGCTACTACTGTTGTTGTTGTTGTTGTTGGCGGCCTGGAGCTTGAGCGACTTGGAGCTCTTGTGGCTGAGGGCGGGCGAGATCGGGCTCTGCGGTGGCGGCGGGCTGCTGTTGTTGCTGGTCGGCGTCGGAGGGGCCCACGCCCCGAACAGGGCGGCGTGAGGCGGGAACAGCCCGGACGCCAGCGAGGCCCGTAGCGACATCGGTAGCCCGGCGGCCATCAGGGCGGCGGCCGCCGTCTGGTTGGCGGCCAACAGCTGCGGGGCGAGCATTCCCATGGCGGACGCCGCGGCCGGATGGAAGCCTCCGTACAGCGAAGCCGGCGACGCCGACGACGGGCTGTGGTGGTGGTGCTGGTGGTGCTGAAGGTGACCCATCCCTAGATGGTGCTGGTGGTGGTGAAGGAGGTGGTGGTGCTGTTGTGCACGCTGACCGGTCAGCGGAGGCGATACGGACAGGCTCCGTTCTTCGTCACGGTTCATCCCTTGCAATGTACGGACGGCTGCTAATCCTAGGGAGGGAGGGAGAGAGCAAACAGAAGGACGCATGAAAAAATTAGTAAATTGATTTAACAACCAGAACGCACACACACACACACACACCCGAAAGACCCGAAGAATCCCCATTCATCACAATACAAAGAGTCCTGCCGCGCGCGAAATACTACAAACATCCGGCGCCGCGCCAAGCGAAATTTGCCGGCATCCGGTGCGCGCTGTGTGTGTTGTGGTCTTGGAGAGCACGCGCACACACACACACACCCGGCAACCGAAAGGATGCTCTACACACACGAAAGGGTGCTTCATCGTTTTGTCCCGCGTGTTCTTTCTTCTGTCGGAATCGTCATGTGTGGCGCGCGCTCACTCGCGAGAGAAGAGAAGCAAAACAAAGCCCCACCGCTCCACCAGCCGCTCCTCGTCTCGGGTGGCCAGGAGTAAACGAGAACGACTCGCGTCCTTGCGCGCGGTGCGGACCGGCGAGACGACCGACGTTTTTATTCACCACACCGAACACACCACCGCACGTATGTAACTCACCACACACGGCGCCGGCGACGACTGTTGCTCTGGCAACGGCACACCGCACACGTGGCTCGCGCTGTTGGTGGTGGGGTTTTCACACATGAGCCGCCGCCGCCTGCTTACGACGCGTATCCTTTCGCTCTCACGGGCGCACTCGCCTTTTGTGGTGTGTGTTTGCGTGTCTCTCGCCAAAGATTGGCGCCCGCCACCGTCATCGCGCGGGAAAAAAAAGCGCGCGTGGTTCTCTATTATTTACCACCGCCGCCAAAGCCACACTACTCCCTTCGCTCCCCGCTAATCCTTTATTTATATGTTTGTGTTTTTCTGCTCCTTCCTGCTTTAGCGTGTGTTATGATTACACCACAGCCCGCCGCCGGTGATGATGGACTTCTTTTCGCAACAAACCCTTTTCTTTCGGGACCGGTGGGGATTTGGACACAGAGGTTGAATCGAGTCGAGAGGAGTGTTCTCATTTGTCCGTGTCGGTGCGGCGCACAAGCAAACAACACACGCGCGCACACACAGGAAGTGGAATTATGTTTTGTTTACTTTCTGCTGGTAGTGTGCGCGATGGTTTATTATTTTCTCACTGTTTGCACACACACCAGAGGGTTGATTATGATCCTGGCGTGGTGTGGTGTGAACGGGTAGAAAGTAGTACAGAAGACGGTGGCCAACAAACAAACGCCAATTGCCGTGCCGTCGGCAAGCCAGAGTAAAGGATTTTTATTGCGTACCTCGAGAGCAAACCAAGGGGACGACTACTATTTTGAAGAATTCCATTGTGGGGGTCAAATTGTATGGAGCGAAACAAAGTTGCAGTAGCTGTGCTCGGGTAACGCGCGTCGTGTTATATAATTGGGTTCCAGGAACTGGAACTGGAAGCTCTTCCTCCGACTTGCAGTTCCAGTACGGAGGGATCTTGGTCTTTTCGGCGAACTAATGCGTTCCTTGTGGGGTCCCTCCTCGTGTCCAGCCGTGTGACGACGCGCGCGCGAGACGCGATTTCACTCGAAATACACGATTAATTCGGAAGGCATCCGCTTTATAGCGCACTGGGGCCTTTCGAATCCATTCCAGGAATATTTCCGGTTAGTGAGGTAGTCGGTCGAGACGCAGAAAGGTAAGCGAGTTTCGACGAAGGGTCCTCCAAACAAAGCAACCCACGGCGGCTAGAGAGAGCGTTGGTGGTGGTGGTCTCCTATTGTGTTTCGCGAAACGAGTGAGAAATGGGCCACCCAAAAATGGTGAACAAATTTGGTACCGAAAACAAGTGTCTTGATATGAATGTCGAATCAGGAGGAAGAAGAGAAGAAGGAAGAGGCGTCTCGACGAAAAGCCGTGGGTTTCTACAAATTAAATCAATTAAACCCATCCACAAACACTACCGGGGAGTGGACCACACCGTGGCCGATCCAGAAGGGGGGGGAGAGCGGAGCTCTGTTCATTTAATTAGTGATTCTTTCGCTTACCTCTTGCTGTTTGAGCGTCCTGTAGCAGCGACAAAGCCATCACTTGGCCACTTGCCGGCGATTTTCGTAAATTGCGCGTTCACACCGTGACACAGACACACACACACCAGCTATGCTGGGGGCAACACACCACACCACGCACAACACCTTCCGTTGGTGTTTCCGGTTCCGGGCACAGCACGGCCACGTGCCCCAGCGCAATCGAGAGAGAGAGCGGGCGCGTTGAAGGAAAGTCCTCAGCAGTTTTGGTAGTTGCACTTTCGTCGACGAAAAGGATTCTGCATTCAGGAATCTAGAGCACGAAGACGACTGTCACTAGTTCTCGGGCAACTCGGGCACATTAATAATGCACACCTCGCACGCACCCCGCGAAAATAAAGGGCTCACGATCACGAGTCACGAGGGCGAATTCACAGTACACAATACACACAAGCAGGGCGGTGGCGCCTTTCTCGCAATCGGTGTCGTCCGAAAGGATATCTTAGGGGTCCTTAACGCAAGCACTCGACGATGGCATCCGCTCCGGATGGTGGCCTAATCGTGACTGACTGCTGGTGATTCTGGAGGCACCACCACTGCTGGATCGTGGCTTCCCTGCCGGAATGTGATCGACGAGAAGATAATTACACGCACGCACCGGTGTCCTGGGTTCACGCGGATGCGCTCGGGAAAATCTCGGACAACCGTCGGCAGCGAGTGGCGGCACGCGAATGATCCGTCCGCCGACGTAATCGGTGCCAGGAAGCGCGCGCGGACTGCCAAAAAAACCAGGACCTCATCCACCCCTCCACTCTTCGCACCCCCTCCGGCTGTGCGTGCGTGTGTTGGTGAGGAGCAACAAAGCCTACTGTGCGCGGCGGCGGCGTGTGGAGTGAGCGAAAACGTCAGAAATCAAACAGAAAATTTAAAAGCACCGAACACCGACGGCCAAAATTTTAATTTTACTTTCGCTCACCGCCGACGGGACGAAACTGGTTCTCTTCTCCGGAGTCCATCCGATCCGAACCGCACTTTTCCCGTTCGCTGCGTCCTCCTTGCTCACGCTTGCCGGCTCACTCGGGCTCACGACGGCCGATACGCTATCTCGGCTGGCCGCTCACTGAGAGACGCGTGAGTGAGCGAAGCGACGCGAGTCTCTCACCGGCGGAATCGAGTTTCGAGTCTTCCCCTACTCTGGCACTCTTCATCCCGTTCTGGCACCGCCTTTCTCACTCACTCCAACTCAGCGTGCCGTGCGCGAGTGTAAGAAAAAAGGGAACTTCGCAGTCGAATGAAATTCCCTTTTTTTCCTTCTCACACGAGATTAAAAGAAGTGCACAAATTAGTGTTTTTTTTTGTTTGCTGAGCACACGGCGTTTTTAAATGACGATTTACGTGACAATCTTTCCGATGACCTAGCACAACATACTTGCGACGTGTTTCGTTCGTAAGAGAGAGCGAGCGACAGTGCGAAAGATATCCTTCGAGGTGCGTGCGATCGTCCTTTTCCGGGTGCGATCATTCTTTCCCCTGCACTCACACACACACAACCCGTGAGACACGCAGTACAGTTTTGCGTGTAGAGCCTTTGCAAGGACGACAGAAAGAGTCCGCAAGCGCTGGTTGCACGGGTTGTCTCGCTTCGGCGCCCGAGAAGTGCGTGAATACGCACACTTTAGCACTTCCCCACCGAACTTTAGCCGAACATCGTCCTTTTCTGTCCGATGCCGACCGGAAGCCTGCAGATAGTCGAAACGGGAGATCAAAAGTGGCCCGAACGTTCGGTCCGATCGGTATTCAAATTTTTAATTGTCCCGGACCCGGAATGGCGATTCCTTGCGCAGCATCCTGCCGGAACATCCGGCCAGGACCCACGCGCCAATACCTGCCGCTCGGGTGGTGGGCCTCGCAATTTGAACGCTTGACGTGTGTGCTTCCGGGACGATTGAGGCACTTGATGGCTCCGATTTGACGAGCAACTTTAAAGCACCTTCGAACCAGCGGGAATTGATTTTTGGGGATGATAGTGCCCATCGCATAAGTCACCGGTCGTCGGGGAGTGGAAAAATTTCCACTTCACACTTGTCCCCCTGAACGTAACATCCACGACGGGTTTCGCTCGATAAGCATCACTCGAACGGATCGGGATTTTCTAGGCCCCGGTCGCGATGCCTTCCGGGTGCCGGGGATTCAATTCCGGGACCGCAACACGCAACGCGTATAAAGTCCATCACCCGCCCGAAGCGGCCACCTTGTAATAATGGGAAAAGCTCGCTCCGAAGGTCTTCAACTCCACTCCCCCGGGGGGAACCGGTTCAGAGGCCCGGTCCGGGGGCCCAAAGTTTTGTAATTAAACACCCGATCCCTTTGGGCGCGATTACGGCGCACTTACGGCCCCGAACCGGTCCACTCCGGCTGGGTGTACCCCCGGGTCCCGAGCCCCTGGCTCCGGGCCTTTAAAAGCGGACTCGTGTTGCCGAATCCGATTGCTACCGTCGATTGCCCGGGGCACGACGGATAATCGTCCGGCCTTAAGCGGTGCGCGCCCGTTAACCCTTTGCGGCTGCTGTGGTTGGCCACCCGCTGTGGCTGACCACCACCGGTCGGCCGGCCAGTGGACACGATGCCGATGTCCTTCGCCCGAACGAAAGGGTGTTTTGTTTTGGCAAAACAAACATAATCGCCCGGCGGCGGTGGCGGCAGCGTTTTAAACGAGCCTTGCCGGGGCAGGATACCGTGCGATCAACTACCCGGCACTCTGTCTGTCTGCCCAGTCTGCCGTACCGTACCCGCCGCCGCAATGACCCTTTTGCTATCCGCTGCGTTGGTTTGTCTTCGGTCTAATTTAATTTTACGACCCCGGACTTTGCGGATCTTGTTTGCGAAGTTCGTAATTATGTTTTCAAAACATACAGCCCGGCGGCCCGGCTTAGACCCGGCCCCTTGTCGCGAAGGAGTTGACCGACGAACGCCCCTTGTTTTCCGCCCGCCGACCAGGTGAAAGGATACCCCCACGGCTAGGTACTGCTCCTGGCCGAAGGTAGGCCCTTTGCGAGAGACTTTGCTGAGGTAATGCTCCGAAACATTAAACGAAACGATCGTAAACCCGATGCCGGTCCGGTGTCCGATCGGTTCATAAATTTCACTTTTAGCTTCCATAGAGAGTCGCTTTTTTGCCTGCGTTTTCCGCCGCCTGGGCTGAGCCGAGAATGGGCATAACGTTAGGTCAGCAATTTTTGAAGGCTCGCATTACGGGACTCGATTCAGACATTAGTTTTATTCACCGCAAATTCAGCCAAGGCCGGGCCACGCGGTAAATAGTATTTTTATCGCTCCGCATGCCAAGGTCCTTGAGGTGTGCCCCTTTGTGGGTGGTACGTGTGTGAGGCTTATCGTGCAGCATATAATTGGTTCCGGCATGGAACGGGCCACTCTCCGGCGAGTGATGTAGAGCCGGACCGCGGCCGGCAATTAGGAGCCAAAGAAACGAAATCGCCCATCGGTGGCGGTCATCTCTTTTTATGATGCTACGAAATAATTGTTTGAGATCGGAACACACACACGCGCACCCGAGGGCAGACAGGTTCGGGTTCGGGACCCGAACGGCGTTCCGTGCCCGGTGCTCTAATGCTTTTTTGACGTTTGCAAATTTGACGTTTGATTTTTAATGGCACAATGGAAATGGGACTTTTTTATGACGCACCCCGTCCCGTCGGCGGCGGCGGCCGATTTGCCTAACAAACCCCGGGGCCGGGTTCACCATCTTTTTATGATCCTTTACTGAACGGAGACCGGTGGGCCGGTATCGGTGGGTAGGGAGCGAGAGAGTGCTGCTAATAAAGGTGTAGGCAAATGAGAGCGGCTCACGGAGCGTGAATTACGACACCACTCGCCGCGCTACCCGGTCGGCAACCCCTTACCGAGCATGTGTGTGTCGGTGTGAGCGGCCGTGTACCCTGCGGGCCCAGCCTGTGAAGGAGGATACCGGAGGGAGGTACTGGCCAATAATACCAGATAAAAACAAACACCACGGTCGGACGGGTAATGCAAAGTGGCCCCGGATTCACCACGGCCATGGTCGCCATTTTATAGGCTAGGCTCGGAAAAAAAATTAGAACGTGATTGCGAACCGGAGAGAGAGAGAGAGAGGCAGTGGCGGCCTCGGACCCACAAAGGGCCCACAATTAGGATTAAGATTTGGAAACAATGCGGCCAAGGGTCAACAAACAATAAACCATAACACCACACCGGCCACGAAAGGACGTCTTTATGACTCGAGCGAGCTGCGAGCGAGTGTGTGTGAGCGTACCTCCGGGGAATATCCCCACACGCCCCCGAGGACTGGCCGACGAGCCGACGGCGAGCAAACATGTCCGGAAAGCGTGAACGAAGTGCGTAACGGTGTGCGGTAATTTAAACAAATACCCACCGACGGCCAGCCAAAGAAACGGTCGTCCACACGTCTTGGGCATCCTGGACAGGTTTGTTTGTTCCGTTCCGTTCGAGTCCAAGGCGCATCCCGAGAGCTTGGTCAGCTCAGGGCGGTGGTTTTGCAGCTGCAACCCCAGGATATCCGCCACGTTGCATCAGCGGATGGCCATCGGCGTGGTGTGTGTGCTTTGTTTTTCAGCTGGACCCATCACCATGACGCCCAGGAAAAGAGGCGCCTAGGACCCAACGCTGCGAACAATGGTATCTCGAGCACGTTGAAAGGATTGTCTGGAATACGCTGACTCATTAATCCTAAATACTGGTCGAGGGGACCCGGACCACCGTAGTAGGAAATAAAAAAATTGCTTGTTCCAAATTGTGTATTTTCCAAAAACAAGAAACAAAAGACAACATGTGTTCGGTGCGGATGCCCGGTGCGCGGCGCAGAAAGTGTCAAACTATTGATCGTCATTTGTCACGTGGCCCCCTGCGCATTCGGCATCTTCATTCATCGAATTAAATCGCCACCGCGGCCGTGACTCGGCCGCGTGGCCATTGATCTTCTTCGCCGGCGATCATCGCGTGCGCGCCCGTGGACTCGCGCCATAAAAAAAGTCAGGACCCGAAGAAGAGCTAACGAAGGGCCTCTAATCTTACACGTGCTCAGTCGCTCGCGCGCGCGCCATGGGGAGAAAGCCGTGGAAACGCGGCGTAATGGGAAGACAGGCTGGTTCGCGGTGGCTTAGGAAGAAGGCCGAAGATCTAAGGGAAGAAAAAACAACAACAAGACACTAACTGCTCGAGGCGAAGAGCGAACCCCAACATTGTGGCTGGCTTGCGGAAGACGCGGGGTCGCGGGATGAGCACGCGCACGTGATCACCGCGCGCACACGCTAAAGACGTTTGGATGCCCTCTCTTCGCCCGATCTCCGCTCGAAGACAGTCGTCCCCTTGGTTTTTTTCTTCATCTCTCTCGTCGCGAGGTGTTTTTTATCCTCGTGCCGGGAGCGATCACCTTTTTTTTGGTTGGTTGGATTCAATTTAAGGGCTACCTTGTCTCGGGTTCCACTAGGGATCCAGGGACAGACACACGAAGAAGGAAGACAAGCAGGGAAAGGGATCTTCTTCGAATGACACACAGACACACACGGGCGCGCATCAATTGATTGACTGGGTGCACATGTGTCCCGGGCCCATCCTCTTCGGGGATCCTGTCGGGTGGGTTCGTCCCTCGAGATCTGCGGCGAAGGATGCGCGTCGCTTGATATCGAAGCCGATGTGCGCCGCGGTGATACACACACGCAACACGGTGTGACGGCGCGCGTGCGTAAGCGTGAAGGAAAGCCGGTGGAAAGCGTAGCCCGAAACAGGGAGCCCAGGGAGCAGGTGGGATCAATCCACCGGGAATCCAGGGACCGCCTGAAAATCGACGAAAAAATCACTCGAAGTATCACAATAAAAAACAGGAAAATAACAGTCCTATGAAATCGGAGCGCAGAGGGATTGGGAAACAGGGAGACACAACCCCCGGGCAACTGGAGGGAAGGAATGCATCGTGCGGGGTCTGAAGCGACGTGTGGTGCAGTTTTGCTAACTCATAAACAAAGAGTAATTTGAGGTGCACTTTTTACATGCCGCCGCCGAAACTTATGTTGGCCGGTGAGTGCCTTTTGTGCCATCCGAGTGCTTTTTGGCACAGTTTTAAGTTTGTGGCTCACCATTGCAGCTTTTCCAACATAAATTAAAATATTGTAGTTTTTGAGGCGAAGAACTTAACATTAAGCCAAACATTAAAAGAGAAACAGTAATCTAACATTCATGAACGGAGGTTTATTGCAAGCATAATGCTAAAGAAGAACTAAGAAGCTAAATAAAACAAATTTAACATTATTGAAGAAAGATGCATTTCAGAAAATATTATTGAGGTAAAAAATAACGGGAGCCAGTTGCCTTCGATTATCGTGTTTTGATGCATCATGAATTCCTTCAGAACGGCATAGCTGTCAGCAAAGAGTACTATTTGGGCGTTAGGTGTGGTTTGCGTAATGCTGTGCGTCCACAAAAAAGATCAGCTTTGTGGAGAGACTATTCTTGGCTCAACTTCCTCGTGATGTTTTTGCACCAATTTATCGTGACTCGACCTAGATCGATCCACAACCAGCGTATTCGCTTGACTTTGCACCATGTGACTTCGCTCAGCTCGAGAAGCCGCTCCGTAGAATCAATAGTTGAGATAGGAGTCGATATTCTTGAAAAGAACATTCCGGGACGTTTCAAAAATGCAAACATGGGTGACATAGATTTATTGCATAGAGTAGGGATTCGTTTAAAGGTAACGTTATAGATTTAAAAGAATAAAACTTTATTTTTCGAGATGGAAGCGAATTTCCGGTATTTTTTGGCCACAGTGTGTATCAATAAGTCCGCACAATAAATGCCCTCTCCATCGAAGCGGAAAATGTTTAATTCCTTGTTAACGGTTACAAACCAGCATCAAGTGTGCATTTGCAATTAAACGTTCGACACTGTACTACCTGTCATTGGTATACTCATTGGTCGCTGAGCATATTTTAGTCATAGGCTGCTAGATGCCAAGAATGGTGTGCCCAAATGTGTATCAAAACAGCTCAGTTCAGACAGTGCATCATCTCGAGTGCAAAACTTTACATTGGTCCTTAATACGGTTCTGTCCGCTTTCATTATGGTCAAGTAATAATTCTTTTAAGTTATCGCTGAAGGTGAGTCCGAAATCTCGTGCCGAACTCGGGCACTATGTTGCGTGGAGTTATGTGGTGCGTATTTTACAAATCATGTCAGCATAGTTTCGATGACCTGACATTTTTCTGTTCGCCTCGAGCATTTGCTGCCCGAACCGGCCTTCCGAACGCTATGCACCAGTTTTTTCGGTCTTTGCCACCGAATTGTGGCATCTCCGTTCCCTTAGTTTCGCTCTCTCTCTCTTTCTCTCTCCAGTCCCTGCCCGACGGCTCCCTCGAGAGCTGCATCCCTCGGGCCGTCGGGCCCGTATGCACATTGGGTGCGAGATGGAGGGATGATGCCTCTTTTTTTTTGAAAATAGAAAGAAAAAAATCCAAACTTCAAAATGCACCAACCGTACGGTAACGGTGCTCAGCCAGCCAGCTCCGAGGACAGGATCAAGCCAGGATGCCAGGATGCGGAAGAATCGACAACTAATGATGCTTTCGGTGACTGGGCCACCGAAGAGAGGGCCGCATCGAACAACACGAGCCATCAGCGGTGGTGCGATCGATTTGGCAGATGTTCGACTACTGTGACGTCACGGGAGCGAGTGGTGAAGACATGGCGACGCATGCACGCACGCACGAACGCTTCGTTTTGCGGTTGAGTGAACTTCTTGCGCACCGCGCGCGAGTTCAATGTCAAGTTTGAAGCTCAAGTGAAGGGCATTAGAAGTGGTGGTGGAATCGTTGTTGTTGTTGTCGACGGGATGACGGGTCTTAATCAGCACCCAACCACAGGTGCCCCCGGGGGCCTGGGCTGGGCGTCTTTGTCCGCTGGCCACTAAACGCTAGCCCCGATGCCCGATTAAAACGGGCGCGGAATGCATTTACATAACACAGCACAGGGACAGCAGAACCGCGGCGCGGCAGCGACCGAGCGCCACCCGAAGAACCCCACCCGGTTCACTCACTAATGATGATAACGTGCGTCGTGGCGTCTTGGAGGAGGAATTTCGCGGCCCGAAATGCACTCGCTGTTTGGAGTCAAACTCCGCCGCTGATAGGGCTCGGCTGGCGCTGGCAGAAGTTGCACCACACAGAAACCCCGCGTAACCAGTTGATAATGGTGCGGCGTTCCGCTGCGCTGCAGGATGCGGCCCAAGAGTCCGGCCGCAAACTTATGTTCTGTGGCAGCATCAGAATGGTGGTTGTTTGTGGTCCGTGTTTGCCTAGCGACTTGCAGTCCACTTTCGGCGAAAGGGCAAAGAGCAGAGCGCTAGAGCCGGGCCCCGGCGGCTTATCAAGGCCCCAGTGTCTTGGTAATGATAATTTAAAGGTCGACTCTCGCGGACGATTACGATGGCACCAAAGGGTGGCCACCAGTTCGGCCGGCGAGTTAATTACGGGCTAGGCTTGGGCTTCGGCCCGGCCAGTGTATTATTTGCCCTCTTCTTCTGCTCTTCTACGCTCTATGTGCTCTCTGCGAGGTTTACTGAGCAAGTTTCACAAAATGATTACAAACATATTGGACACCGAATGCTGGTGGGTGACGTGTCCTTCTATTGCCATGATTCACGCGGATCCACACTGGCACCGGGCTGGGCCATCTTATCTGGCGGGCCCCGTGCTGCATGTGACATCTCGTTCCCGGGCAAGGAGTGCGAAACAAACCAAGAAGCCCACATAATAAATCGCCTTTCATAACTCGCCAACATCTCACCGCGCTTCCTGTGTGTCGGCCAAAGAAAGCCGGACGCCCTGATGGGGTCCAGGAATGCCAACTGCCACTGGCAGCCGACTGCTGGTGTGTGTGTGTGTAGGTGCCAACTTAAATTACTTCCCGGCTTCCGGCTCGGAAACGGGACTGGATGGAGCGCTCCAGCAGAGTCGCGAGAAAAGTTTGTCTTCCTTAGCTGATCCATGGAACCACGTTTATTACATCCCTGCGTCAGCGCGTCCACGCAAACCAGGCCACACCGGACCGGACTGGCTTGCGTATGCGGCGTGGCTCCTCGGGAATCCTTTTGGGCAGAGGTAAGCATTCCGGTCCGGTGCCGTTTTTAACTCCCGACTGAAATCCTCGACCAAGGCACCGAGCGGCATTGTGTGGATTAAGGGCAAACGTCCGGAAGAGAAGGTCCTGCTGGTCCTGGAGCTGGTTGACCGTGTGTTGATTGATTTCCAGTTTTCGGGACCATTCTTTGCCGAAGAAGAAGCGGAAGAAAGTTAAACGGAACCGATTGAAACCGGCCGGCCGACCCGTTGGCCGGAATCGGATATGGTTGCTTCCCATAAGCGAAGAACAAGAAGTTTTGCTGACACAAAACCCGAACCCGGATTTTCCGTCCGAAGCGGACGCAAGAGCTGCTGACCGGACTTTAGCTAACGACAATGGCCCAGGGACACGGGCGGTGGGCCAGGGCAAGGTCAGGGCGCAGAAAAGGTTAAATCATCTGTACCGGTTCCCGTGCCCGGGCCACGGACTCGCAATCGGACTTCGGAGCAGAGCAAGCGATCCACAATGGCAGGAAGTAAATGATAATATTATTTCAAAAATGTCACAAAAAACGATCCGAAAACTCGATGGCCGAAGGATCCTGGGCTCTTGGTGACACAAAAATGTCGATGTGCGTCGGTCAAGGGTCGCCGCGGTGTGCCCGTAAAAGGCGTCCCCGGGACGAGCGAGACGTGAAAGTGTTGTTGACATTTTGCTCAATTGATTTCGATATTTTGCTTTCGGGTGAAAGTGAAAACCTTTTTGCCCCGACTCGGAAGACGGCGTCCCCGGACGACGGCGTTCCACGAACCCAACCCATCCGATCCGCCCGCAAAAAAGCCACCGGAAAGCCTACCGGAGGCGACAGGACAAAGGCGAACGGAAAAGTAACCGGAAATGGAAGTTGCTTGGAACCGGCACCGAACCCGTCACCTTGACTCCCGAAAGCGGGGGGCTTTTTTTTTGCCACCCGAACTCCGTGTCGCCTGTCGCCAACGCAAAAACGAGTCCTCCTGGCCTGGCTACTGGTGAATTAGGCCCTTTTTTCGTGGGTCAGCGCGAATTTATGGCAATATTATTTTTTTGCTTTGGGGCCTTTTCCTTCACTCTGCGTGGATTAATTTCAAACTGTCATTTACACGGTTATCGCATGTCGCAAAGCCGTCCTTGTTACATCTTTAACTGGATAACGCGCACTGGCCGTTGGTCCTTGGTAAGGATAACTTTAGGTGTTTCTTGTAACGGATCCGGAAAAGGCGACGACCCTTTTTAGGAAGTCTGGAATCTGGTCCATAGAAACTGAATCAAATTATTAAACTGCGAACTTTAACACGATTCTTCGATCGTGAAATCGTTCTCGTTCAGTTTATTGAGTTTAGTATCAAATTTTGGCTTTCGTATTCAATAATTTGTTACGTTACTTTATGCCTTTTCTAAGTTAAACATTTGAATAATTTAAATAATAAACAATTCAATGTTGCGGATTTAAAATTGGACATCCGAATCCGTACCGTTTCGTAGCTGATAAGAAAGGATGTTTAATTTAAAACCCGTTCAAGTCCGATGGCATCCGAACGACCGTTCCCAGGACCTACGCAAACCTTTTTCACACGTCATCGTCCTGGCCACCGGCAGCTTTCACCGCGTTCGCGGAGTATCATTTTACATCGTTTCGCACTCGCACCAATTTAGCGCTCGCCGGGCCGGTTGACGTCTGACGATTTCCCTAATCAAAACCGTTGACAGGCCCAGATCCGTGTGGCCTCCTGCAGCGCCGAACGTGAGAACGCGCCACAATCTGGGGCGGAAAATTAAAAAATCATAATCTCCGAATCGCGCGAGGTCCTTTGAAAGCCGGCCAACAAGATGTTTAGGGATGACCGTTTGTGCCCGAGTGCTTGTTAGCAACTGTCTTGGAAAACGCGCCAAATTCAATTCTCCCTCCTGGCGATTGGTGGCCGGCTTCAAGGATCTCTTGATCACGGTTAATCCCTGATCATTGTCCACTTTCCGTTCCCGATACGGAAGCCGTTGGTCGCCCGTGCGCAGCTGGTCGACGAAACGGTGGTCTTGCGTAACGCGAGGACTTTAAATAGGTGGCCGACGGTACCTCCGATGCACGGACCTTTAAGTTGCAGCCAAGCAAGGACTCCGGAAGCGTGGAAAAAACAAGGGAAAAAGATTACAATCTGGGTCACCATCGAACCCGTGGCCCGTTCGGACAGGAGTTCGTTCGATTGACCTTGGCGGAGGAAAGGTCTTGATGTTTTAATGCTCGGCCATTGTGCCCGGGATTTACATCGATGTTTTTGGGTTCTGGTTTTGGTGCATTAAAAAATCCAGCCTTCGGTAGCACGTTCCAAGCACGTTGCACATCCTGCGGCTGCAGCTGCTGCAGTTGCAAAACGAGGACCTAAAATAAATCACATTTTTTGGCGAGGAAAATAGTTTTGACCGGTACTTAACGCCTGACGGCAAACAACATCCACAACAAGCTGGATCGGGAGATTACTGTTGAGGTCCTGCTGTGTTGTACAGACGACCCTGGTAAATAGGAATTTCTTCCTCTTGACAGCATAATCGATCGGATTTGAATGAATACAAAAATAATCATGATAAAATGATAGAAGCATGAATCAAGCTACATTTCGCTGAAGCTTCCAAAGACAGTACGACCGTTGGCAACAATTCCTCCAACCGGTTATTGTCGTTAATTTTCGTAACGATTTTTCAATCCATTCGTTACACTCGCGGAGTTTCCTCGATTGAAAAAAGACTCAAAAAATCGGTTAATTCAAAAATACAGCAGCAAAAATTCGAAACAGCACCCGCTTTCGTCCGGGTTCGGGAGGGCCAAAGCTGCTGATCACATGACAGCAGCATCCCCTGAACAAGCGAACCGGCGCGTGCCAGAACTAATTATCCCTTCTGTGTCCCCGAGGCCCTACACCCTGGTTTTTTGGGGTGAAAATTTTTAACAAATTTTTACTTCTTCAAAAACCGACCAACCTTTTGTTGGGCTCCAGGGCCCGCGCTTAGAATGGGCCAGCAAAAAGGGGCCACCAAATGGAAGGGGTGCTGTTTGACAACCCCTTGAAAGTGGGACCCCTTTCAGCGGCGGAGCGATCGAAACCCTTCTGAAAAGGGTGGCGACTGTAACTCTTCTTCCCCCTGTCGGTTCGGAGAGCCGTTTCGTTTTCGAAAAAAGTGCCAAAATTTTGAAAAAAAAACCGAAAATAACCGACACGCACGCCACCCGTTAGTCACCGCCAATCGACGAATGATTGCGTTTGCGGAAAAATTGGTACAACAACGATCGGGTGAGAGGGTTTTTTTGTCGCCGCTTTGAGGTACCGTTTGTTAACTCAATCCCTTCGTGGCACACGCACCGGGAGAACAACGGAATGATAGAGAGACACCGTGGCCGATTGGGCCACGGGATTAACGACAAATCACCGAATTGGCGACTATTTGGCAGAAAAAAAAATACGAAATTGGAAAAAGGGGTCCCACTGAAGGGTTTCCCGGAGAGCCGACACCTCGAAAATTTGGCCCGAAAGTGGTGGGTTGTTCTATTTTCGGACCCCGTTTATTGTCCGTGAGAGTTATGTTACAACAACCGAAGCGCTACCAACGGCACACAGGAGGGGTCCTGGCCGTTAAGAGGTGGGCTAGGCTTCCCGGAGAGCTGGAGGGCCATATTTTATAGCGATAGTACATAGTGTACACGGTGTGCCGAGGCTACATCAAATCGCTATCATTGTGGGCTGGTGGCCACCGAAGAAGAGCTATCGATTTTTAATCGCTTCCAATAGTTTCCGGCTTCAGAGAGGTGTATTAGAAAAAGAGATGGCTTCCTTAGACGTTGTTGTTGGAAAGGTTCTACCAACTAGCCGACCCGGCGAAGTTTGTTTCGTCCATTGTGGGTCCAGCAAATTCATTTCTATCGGGACAAACAAATCGGCTCGTATTTTGCCAATTTAAATCCTAATCGCCTTCTTAGTGGAAAAGCCGCAAACCTCACCATGGGAAGGGTAATAAAATACCCACAAATAATGTGTCTTGCCCATTGCCCGTTAGCCCGGTTAGCCATGATCTTTCACGATGGCCCACTTGTGCGCTATGCTGCAATAGATCATGCGTTGCGCAAGTGCTTCGGCGATCGGGCCGAGATTATGCTGCTGCCGTCCTCACGGTTCGACCGCCCGGTTTTTATTACATCTTAATCGTTAACCTCCAGGGGCCGGCAGCCAGTTTCGTAGATGACCGGCTCGAATGCCAAAACAACGTGGGCCACATTGTATTGCCGTGGCCGCGCCAGGCGATGGTGCCAAGCGAGCGGGCGTCCTATCGCATATTTAGACGAAATTAGTGCTCGAAAAAAGAGGGTCAATGCATTGCTGCATTCTGCGCGGTCCCGCGGACCTTATCGCTCCGGCACCGGGGCCGATTCCGCCACCAGCGAAAGGGGCAACCCGGTGCGGCCACGGCAAACGGAGGTTTTGCAATCTCACCAACTCCGTGCCGGAGCTTCTTCGGAGCGTCGCCGTCGTCTTCGTCGTCGCCGACGATTGGGATTTGGTTGATGTTGCGCGCGGGTTTAATTGCAACCCGCGGACTCTTTTGGCGTGTTTTGATGGCGTCCGGTGTTGCAACTGCCGCTGCAACTTATCAGCGAGGTCGGCCAATGCACTTTCGCCTTTCGGGCGGCCCGGGCGAGAGTTTTAGAGTTCGGGCACACTTTTCTTTTTTTTCGGGCCCGGATCATCCGTGATCCGGGGTCCGCGGGTTGACGAGCTTTTGACGGGTTGTCCGATAGTGGGTCGATCGTACGAAATCACCGAGATGGTGTCTGGTGCCAACGGCACCTTCTTTCCATTTTTTCACTCTCGGGCTCTTCTTGGTGACTTGCTTTAGGATCAATTTATTTTATTCTCCTTGTTGTTGCTCTTGTCGTTTGTTCCAAAAAAGTGACAATAATGGAGCCTTTGGCACGGATTGATTGCGTTTATGGTAATCGAATTCATTAGCTTTTATCGGACGTGCTCCACAGCTCTCTGGTTAAGTGTTGCCAATTATTGTGCGGTTTATGAATGAGCGTGACCTCCGATAGACACCGCGCTAAAGATGGTGCAAAATCAGCTCACCTCAGTGCTCCCCAATCAACCAATTAACGATCAAACATTCAAAACAACATGCCAATAAGTGTTCAATAAAAGCTCACCACCAAGCCAGGCTGGCCGGCCGACCGGGCGTTGATAACCGCACGTTACGTCAACGGAAACGACCCCTCGCGGCGTTGGCGGCGCCGGCAGAGTGCACCACCCGCCCGAAAGGGCCAAAGGGCTTCGTGTGTTATGTTGGTCAGTTGGCCATCGGCTTGACATTGGACGATAATCACCTTTCCCAACGGGCGCGACGGCGTAGGACAGGTTTCCCCTGCGTAGGCCTCGCTCATTACCGGACGCGGCCAAGGTCCGGCAAATATTGAATCGAAGTGCGCCTCAGATAGTGACGCACTGACGAACCGGCTGACCGGAGCTCCGACTCCGACTTCTTATCGCGCGCCCGTCCCGACTTTCGACTGATTAAGTGACCCCCGGGCGGCGGCGGCGGCTGCGGTGACAGTTATGCAGGCTAAACCTTTCCCCCGACCTTTCCAGCTGCCACGGTCGCAATCTTTCACTTCACGTCGGTCTTACATCGTCGCGAGGACAACCGGTTGACAGGCTAGAGCTTAGCGGAGCGGCACATGATGGATTGGATGGGTTAATCAGCGTGAGCGGCCACCCGGCGAACGGTTTAAAGTTTTGCAAACTACTCAAGTGCTCCCGCAAAAGGCCCGGTGAATGAGCTCAAGAACCGTGGCCAATTGCGGGCTCATTCATGAGTTCTGTCTTCAGAATGCAGCACTGGCTGGCGAGTTGCGAGAGAGCCAAACCACCCGTTCGTCGTCGCCCCGCCGACCGTCGATGGCTCAATTTGGTGACAAACAAATTAGACTCAGCACTCGGGGCCGGCCGGTTGATCGATTTGCTGGCTGACCACACATCGTCACCAAAGTGGCACATGCTGCGCAGCACACGCAGCCATAAATCATCCTTATGCTGCCGCTGTTTGACTATCGTCGATTTCTTTTTTACCTCCTTTTTTTGGTGGTCACCGGCCAATGCGACCTTCCAACTCCGCCGAGCCGCCTTCGGTTGCCTTCGGAGGCGGCAGGATACGGCATCCAATTGATGACAATCATTTTCTTTGAGCCCGGGCACCGTTTTCACTTTCCACGCAGCGCGTGGTCCGAGAGGTCCACCGCTCTGCTTTTCTTCGGGTTTTGCGCCCGCCGGTGGTGGTCTACTCGGTGGTGGTGGCGGTAGTGGGATGAATGTTGGTTTTTTGCCGTTCTATCCATCATCAACTCGAAAGCCTCGCCAATGGATGGAATGGATGGTGTCGGTTGGAAAAATTGTCACCATTACCGTGGCGGATCGATTTTCCTCCCCCCGGGTCGTAGGCTGCCGTTTTTTGCTCCGCTTGCCTGCCCTGCCCCTGGGCCTGGGAGTCCTTGAGGCAGGCGACTTGCAATGGCGAGATTGAAGTGGCCAGAAGCAAATATGTGATTGAAGATGATTTCATCAATCCGGTGGTTCGCTCTTTTTTATGTTGGGCGCGGGAAATGGCGCAATTTTTGTGGTGGTGGTGGTTTGACGTTTTGAGATTTTTGCTGCTCCTGCACACAGCAGCAGGGCTGGGATGCCCATTAGGGCAGCAGGGTTGGGATTGCCGGCCAGGGCTTGTCGTGCTGCGTCATGATCGCGTGGTGCTTTCGTTAAATCGTTCCGTGCCGACTTGGTTCGGCAAGCGTTCTGGCAAATGTCCTTAGTCAGGCAAATTTTAAAGGCTTCCTTTTTCGGTCTGCGGACGGTAAGAAGCCTTCGCGTGCGGTGGCCGTTTACGTGGATCGGTTATCAACAGATGATGACACAACTAATGGGTGGCTGCTAAGGTCTGGAAGAGGACATACAGGTTTGATCAGGAATACTTTATTGTATTTGTATTGTGTAACGATTTTAGTTCTTTACCTATCGATGATTACTTAAAATAATGTGTTAACTAATGGGAAATCGATGAAATGATTGTTGATTGTTTTGCTCTTTCTTTTAGCTTTTCTTATATCTTGTGAAATGCTTCACTGATGACTTGATCGCTCCCGTTGATGTTATCATCTTAAGTTCATCCCAGCAAGCCATGAGCAGTGAATTTTTCTCCAACTGTTCTTGTCAATAACTAAATCCACAATTCAAACGATTCACGTCCCGTGGACATCCCTACAATTTTCAGTTTCGCTTCCTCCCGCAGATGGATGTTCCCAGCGCAAGAAACAAAGATTACAATTAATCCCAACATCCGAAGCTCGTGCGCGTGCACCTCGCGTTGACGCAATCAGTCCGGAGATTGCGGACGCTCCGGTTGCACCACCTAATTTCTGGTCACAAACTGGCCACATGTCCAGTGTCCGCCAGACGCAAGGTGTTCGCCTTTCGGTGCCGTGACCCCGGCCCAGGGCGGAACGAACGTGACGCGTCTGCGTCGGCGGCGGAGATTGCGTTATCGCTGGGTCGGAATCTGCGACCCTTTCGGCCCCGGGACCGAGGACCCTGGCCGGCGGTTTTCGGCAACAATAAATTAGCTTCGATCCTAATTTCGGAGAACCGATCCAGGCCGGTAGAACCCTTGACCGTTGGTGCCTTCCTGCCCCGGTTGGTCGACCGGTGGCTGACTTCGGTGGTCAGTTCGGTTCGGACAACGCAACGGAACGTCCTTGGAACGTCAGAGAAGCGAACGGTGTCCCTTTTTTTCTTACGGTTTCTTCCTCCACGGAGCCACACGAGCTCTATCTTGCTGCATCCTTTTGTGGGCCCTTTTTCTCGGACCCCTTCAGCCCTTTGCTAGAGCCATCGTTTGCCCATTTAGTTACAAGTTTTCGAATTTCCAGTTCTGGAACCCAGCCGCCGTCGTCGTTGTCGTCGTGCGGGCGCGATGGAAAGGATAATTGGAAGCAAAAGGAAGGGAGATAAAAAGCGCGCGCAGAAAACGGGGTCGAAACATATGTTGAACAAGGGTAGTTGGCCCTTGGGAGGTGCACGCAAACTGCGTGCAGTATGCGCCGGCCACTGTCCCGTGTCCGAATGGCCAAATGGCAGCAACCGATGGCCGCCGCCGCCGCCGAAGCAGCAGCAGCGGCAGAAGAAGCAGTCCGGGACACCACCATATCCTGACGCACACACAGTGCTGGCGCAAGCCATCGCGCCCCTTTTTGGGAAATGGACGAGGGCGCAACACATACGCAAGGGTGCAATATTTTGAAGTTTTCACTTTCTTTCTCCCGACCGACCGACCGACCAGCCGGCCAGCCGCGGGGCCGAATGGACCTGGGCTGGGCTAGTGTTGGTAGGTTGGTTTTTTTTTTTCGCTTTCGTGGGGTTAGCGTAGCGCACATCACAAATGGCACCATAAACCCGACGACGGTACACGACGAATGCTGGCTCCGGGCCCGAGAGGCTCAGTGCTATAATCGTGAAAAGTAACGACAACAGCAGGGCCGCCGGATTGTTAAAAGCAGTCATCAACAATGGACATCGCCAATCGGGAAGGGTGATGGTTTAAAGTGCTACACGCTGGTCAGTCCAAAGGTCCGAGCCCGGGGATCTGTGTCGATGGGTAGCCGAAAAAGGGGAATCTATATTGCATTATTCGACGCCGATGCGTTGGTCACGGTGTCGGCACTGGATCACCATCAACCATGTCCTCTTTTCATGAGCAGTCTTTCCGTGTCACTAACACACGCTTAGCGCATCATTTTGCGAAGCCAATACACCGTCACCATAGCAGTTTTCTAATACAAAAGCCTTCAACAAACGGATTGCAGAAATTCCAAAGGATGATGGCAAATTGATCTGATTGCAGAAAAGGATTTGCTACGCCCAAAGGCGACCTTCGTCTTTTGCCAGTGCCTTCGCCAGTGATTAATAACTCTTTCGCACTGGAGTAGCTCATTAAGTAGCCGAGAGAGCGCATTGCGATCGGTTCCCATCGGGAAGCTGTAACCCGGGCCTCCCGGTGCATCCTTTGTCCATCCGATTATCCTTCCCGAGATGCGTGCCCAGTGTGGGAAACTCGCCGGTTGGCAATCTGGGCCATGACATGACGGTACTGACGCAAAGGGTAGAGGCTGTGGAGAAAGTGGAGGTCCGAAGGAGGTCCGAACGAGATCCGGGACCAACCATGTAAGGCGAAATATAAATCATTCCAAGCTGGACAAAATCCCTTGAAGAGACCTCTCGTAACCGTTTGCTGTCGTTCGGGTTGGCGATGCAATGCGAAAGGATGCAACCAATTTTTTGCGTACCATTCGTTCTCTCTCTGTCTCTTCCTTCTGAGCAAGAATTACAGATTAGAAACGCAACCCGAAACCTGTGGCGAAAGAAGATCGAAACCCCCGGACCCGGCCTGGCCTGGCCTGGCCAGGAACGCAATAAAGTGCTGAGGTCCCTTTCCACCAACACAGAGCCCATGCAAGGAAACACCATGAGAGAAACGAGAGACGAACCATAATGATGGCCGATGTAAAGAAAACGGAGCGAACAAAAAAATTTCCCCGTTTTCTTCCCTCTCATCCGAAGGACAATGGGCGAAGTGCAACGGAAAACAAAAGGACCTTCCTACGGTCGCTCGGACAAGTCCAACGCACGACACGATTGCACTTGTGGATGCAATTTTCGGTTCACCCGGCGCGTTAGCGAGGAAGAAATTAGGACGAAATGGACAATCGAACTAAGGGAACTCGGGATGCTGCTGGCTGCTGGCTGGCGTCCTGCGCAAGTCCTGCGGCTCGAGTTTCGTGCGGGCTCGTGATGATTTGATCTTTTCTTTCGTTTCCCTGTTTTATTTTTTTTGCTTCGCCCGATCGCAGAAAAGGGAAAAGTTTTCCAAGAAGATATCCGGATCGGTCCGGCGGCCGGTGAAGGATCGGTGCCTTTTTGGCAGTCATGAAGACGTTACTCAAGTGCTGGCGGGCGCAGCCACCGCGGTGGCACGATCGAGCGGCTTGAGACGCACTTGAAGACGCAGTCACGGCGACGCTCGTCTCTCAACGATCGGCTGCTCAATTCGGTCCAAAAGTCTAAATTTTAATTGTGACCACCTCGAAGGACGTCCAAATTGTGGAAACTCAATCGTGCAGCGATTGGTGAGCCGGTGAGCGTTCCAAGAACTCGCCCTCTTTCGTCCTGGTCCGCTGGAGCCTTCCGCTGCAGATGGTGCTGGAAAACTAATTTCTTTCGCAAACATGACTCCATAAGCTACGGAACTGCTGGGTGGTGCGGCCTTTTGCCGTGGCCGAGAAGCGGATTCCGAGAAGCGATTGAAAGCGGGAAGACTCCTTGTCGGAGACGCACATCGCATCGTTTTGGTTAATCTTCTTAAGACAAACCTTTCAGGAGCACTCTGAAAGGAGCACGTAATGAAGCCGGGCCGGACCTCGGGTTCTGTAAAGAATGCGTCGCAGAAGGCGGCATCAGCATACGCACAGGGCCGTCCTCTCTAAGACCTAATTGTCTCAACGCCGCCCGGGCCCGTGCCAACAGCAGAGAGAATCTCCGAAAATCTCCGTCTTCGTCGGGAACTGTGGGCTTCAGCTTACTTCCTCGGCTGTCGGCAGTTCCTGGGTTCCTTTCTTCCTGGGTTTGTGCAGATTTTTGCCGCCCGGCTCGTCAGCAGGTGCGAACTTAATCGCTTCCAATCCCCGGGACCCAAGGTGGACTCTTAAGAATCTGCGCAACCGGCCGGGTTCATCCGGCTGCAAGACCTGCAGAGCAAAAGAGTATCCGATTCTCGGTGGTGCCCTTTCGCATCACCCGGTTCGGTCGGGCTCAAGATCGGTTAAGATTCGGAACCGTCCGAAGGAGTAATTTCACTTTTCAATTTACTTGAGAGATTGAGGCAAAAAAAAACTCATTCTTATGCACAAAACCACCCGGTTTGTGATGAATGCCCAAAGCAAACGAACCAGGCAGGTAATGCGTTCCGTCTTCCGTGGTGTGTTCTGGTTATTGAAGATTCGTTTCGTGTTCGGCAGAAAATTGAAACCACCACCGGTGCGCAAGATGCAGATGCAATCGGTCGGCAACCACCAGCTGAATACCCGACCGGCTGAGGTGAAGTTCGGAGTTGTGTCAGATGTGTCGCAAAATGATCGGTACCGGCTCGGTAACCTTCTGGAATTGGGCAAAAGATTTAGATAACCGTGCAAAGTGAAGCAACACGAGCGTGAAGGACGTCATAGAGACCTAGAGGAGATGGGCCATGGTAACGATTGCAAATCTTGCTTCTTACCAAGCGACCCGACCCGGGAGACCTGCTGTGAAAGTAGGACATGCGATACCAGAGACACTTTCTCCTACAGACATAAAAGTGTTGAGCCAAGGACAATGGAAGGTTTCTTGTGCTAAATTCTAATTGAAATCCATGCCAAACTAACCATTCAGGTTTTGAGATTTCCACTGGGTGTTGCAGTAGTTACTGTCTGCAACGGTTACTAGATCGTCCTTGATGTGTGATGCTATGGAAACAGCAACTGGTTTTGAATCTCGGAATTCCCTCGGTAACTAGATCTTGAACACTTAAAATTTCGAAGGTTCAACTCAATATTGAATTTCAGAGCTTCGACGATCAACGAAAATATTACGTTTTCTCAGGATCATCAGCACTCCTAGGCACAGCGTTCATTAGAAAGTCTTACCACTTTCCTCTGCACTGATCCCATTTGCATATATCGATACCTAATCTGTTTCCCAACTCCTCGCCCCGGTGGTGGGTTACTTGGATCGAGGTTTGAAAACATTTTGAGTGAAATCGATAACTTAATGTCACAACCATCGGAAACCGATAGTAACCGGAAGTTTCGGGGCGCTCGAACCCAAGGTTTACAGTTTGTGCTAAACTCGTTAAATCTCGAGCACCACTCGATCGTGTTTTTCGGTGGCGAACGGCCGCAAACAGTGCGACAAGTGTCCCCGGATCTGGTCCCCGGGGCCCCTGGATTCGGGACGGGATGTTTGGACAAACATCGGTCCACCGGAGTGCATCGGAGTTCGCGATGGGCCGTTCTGGGCAAGTTCGAACGGAGCTCGAATTTCACCGAAAACCGTTCCGTTGGATCCTCCTGGGTGCGGTGAATGGATGCATTTAAAATAATAAACACTTCAGCCATGCGGAAACACTTCTCGGGCGCGTCCGGGACGACTGGCATCTGCAGAAAGGCTTTGCGTCGGATCGCATTGCGTCCGTTCCCATAGGCTTCGAGGTTCTCATGCAACTTGTGTCCAGCTTGTGTCCCGGTACCTGCTAGCCCCGGCGGACGTTCGAAAGGTTTATGGACAAAGTGGACCAACCCGACTTGGCTGGCCGGCTGACTTCCTATTGCCGAACAGTGAGCGTGTTCGAGTGTTTCAAGAGAGACAGAGCGGCAGATCATGCAACAACTCCTTGGACCCAAGCCAGTTGTTGCAATTTTTTTCTCTCCGCCCCGGATTCCGTTCGGTTACGGGTTAACGAATTTCTGAGGTGAGATTAGGTGTGCGGCGGATGTGCGCCGGCCGACGCTATTCGCTATGATTGACAGGTTTCGGAAGAGCCTCAAAGGGAAAAGCCGTCTCCGTCGCCGTTGCCGGTCGGTCGGTCAGCGGCTTCGTTGCGCAGGGATCACGCAGGAAGGTGTCGATCCGGTCCGACACGGTTTCTGGGCTCGCCCCGTACTTAATCTTCGCGTTTTTTAGCTTCGGGGGGTCGTCTTCTAAAAAATGCGGAACATTTTCCCGAGCCTCGATTAATTATCGGCAGCGCGCATCATTAGTGCATCCTTGCTGGCCGACGCTATCCTTTTGTGTCTCGGGGGTTATCTCCGGGCACAGGTAGCGCCTCGACGCAAAACTCATTATGGACCGGACCGATTCCTGGAACTTTTCATACCTCACACACGGCCCAAGACGCGCCAGTTGCGCCAGGGCATAAGCGGTTATTCAAAACCGATTACGGCCTACACCAGAATTGGGTTACGTGGGAGCCTTGATATGGGCCATCCTTGCGGCCTTGCGTGAGCCCACAGTTTCACCAGAATGATGCCTGTTTTTGCTGGTCAGCCTCCGAATCCTTGCTGGGCGGCGTTTACAGGGACCGATACAAAAATAACCTTCCACAACTCCGCGGGAGCCCTTTCACGAGCGATTCCTTCCGCGCTACCGTCTTGCGGGAAAGCGCCAACCGAGCCGAGCCGAACGATTTTCACACAATTATTCATCTCATCTCCTTTTGCGGGCCGAGAGTGCGAGAAAGCCATTGTCCAGAGACGCCAACAACGGTGCGCGGTTATTGCTGAGAGGTTTCGATCGGACCAGAACGAATCCACGAATTGAAAAATGATGCCGCCCTTCGGTTCAGTGGACGCCGCCACTTCTTATGGCGCGCAGCAAAAGCGAAAGTGAACCGTGGAGTTACTGGCAGCAAACGGGGAAAAAAACATAGTTCGTCGATGTGAAAAATGTTTGGGAAGCTGGTTCCGTGGTTCCGAGCGCGGCCCGCATTTTGGGCGCATTGATTTTGTGGTGTGGTGCTGCGACGTCAGCAATGAAAAAAAAAAACACGGTGAGACGCGCCCTCGAACCCCGGAAGAAGGCCCAGGGACCTCCAATAATAAGCGGGGCGTGGAACTGAACTTTCTTGACGAAAGTGAAACTGAATGCCAACTTTTCGTTCTCTGCGCCACCGGCAAACCCCGCGCTGCTCCCAGGTGGCCAACCGCCGTGCCCCCGGGTGTGGGTCCTGTTTGTGGTCCGTTTCCTGTTGTTGAAAAGTTTGCGCTTGAAATAAAAGTGAAACTACAGGCGGCCAGGCGTTGAGGTTTGATTTAAATGGAATATCGACCAAAGAGCGACTCCTTCCTCCGGATCGGGTGGAAGGATATTTGAACTAATCTTTCCCTTCTCTCGCTCTCTCTCTCTCTCTCTCGAGGGCCACCCGATGTTTGATCGTCGAAAAAATCAACAAATGGACAAACGCCATAAAAAGAGACCGGAGCAGCGGTGGATCGAAACGGATACCGGCGATCGTTGCCAGCCAGCCAGCAAAGAGGACACTTTTCCCCGGGTCGCCGGGAACCGGACTCGCCGGCTCGTGTTACGTGTGGTTTTATTTTGCGTGTTCGATTACAGCCCGGTTTTTGCGGTCCCGGGCGGGCAGCGGCGCTGGTTAGTGGAATGAATGAATTCGATCGATCGGCCTCGGCGGTCGCATTCCCGCCGCCGCGTATTGTAGGCGTATTCGGTTTTTATGAATGGCCTCGCATTTCCAGTGGCTGCCATTTTTCCGGGAAGCTTCCCCGGGAGCGGCCACATGGGAAAAGAATACGGTGCAATTTAAACGATAATTATATCTAAATGAGTGTGTGGGTAGGATCCGATTCCTTCCTTTCACTCGCCTACGACGGCCCGAGCCCGAATCCGTTTAGTGCGAGATTGGGAGTGAGATAAAATGGGCGCAAACCCTTTCTCACGATCTGTTAATTCTTTCTTATCTCTGTGTGAAACAATTAAACTTTGCGAACCGAACCTTCAATTTAATTTTCTTTTATTCATATTTCACCGTTTGCTGTTGCTTTCCATGCCATGGCTTTAGATAAATTGTTGCGTTGTTATTCATATTACACGAACTTCTCTTGCCGATAGGCAAACGTTAATGGTGTTTTAGTTTGGCAGATAGCCTTGAACCTTTTAGTTTTATCGCCATTTATACCAACTGCGCCAGAAGGAAGTAACCGTTGATAAAGAAACCTTTTAAAAAATGTGGAAGCCACTGACGTGCGCCATCCGTTGAATGACTCACCGGTAACTGGGGTGCGAGGGCTACAAATGAAAGCAAAAGTACGGAATGCAGCGCAGCGCAATCGGCCAATCGGTGGAATGCACCCAATAATGCACCGAACCGGTCGTGTCGTGCTGTGTGTGCTCTGCACCGAAGTGCATTACACTTCTTGGACACTTTTTTCGCTCTTGCGCTCGCGCCAGAGGGTTGGACAGGAAGCGTTCGTTCTTCGGCCCTCTTCGGCGGAAACCGGAAACCGGCCGCTCGGGGGACTCAACGGTTGCAACATTTGCTGCCAGGGCGTCCTCCGGCCATTACGGCGGCTACTGGGCGCAGGACGAACACAGAAAGTGAAACCGCAACGGCCGTGGCCGTTGCTGAAACCGAAGACCGACCCTTCCGGTGATCCGGTGCGCTCTATGCAAACGTGCGCTGCACAGCCAGCGAAACGGAAGCCCATAAAAGATCGAATTCCATTCCGTGTGTGAGCGAGTGCGTGATGATGGAATGCTTGCACGCCACTAAAGGACCTGGGCGGGTCCGGAACTGCCAAAACGCGACGTGAACATGGCAATCCTTCGCGCGTTTTTCAATTGCAGATCGGCGCAGATCGATTTGTGGTATAGGATTCACCCTTCGAAGCAACACAAAACCGAACGTTGTATCCGTTGTATTATAAAAATATTCGAAAACGAAACATAAAGAGAGAGAGAGAGAAAAATTTAAAATATACAACCGTTGTTGTGACACTCTTACAATGCACTCGCTTACACATCGAGAAAGTCACCATTTGGGAGTGTATTTCCCTTTGGTGGCCAATTGCATTTTTTCACACGGTTCGGCACCAATCGTCCTGCGATCGAACATAGCACCTTCCCAACAATCTGCGACATTCCGAGCAATCGGACAGGCAGGTAACGCGAATGAGTTGTACAATTTTCTCGCCAGCCAAAAGGTATTTATCGCCCCGACGGGAATGCGATGGAATGTACGAAAGCCCGCAACCCGCAAGGGTTGCCCTTTCTGTTCCAGTTAAAGGGCAATAAGATAAATTGTTTGGCGGATGGTTCGAAAAATCGTTTCCCTTTTCCCTGTGTCTGGTCTGGCGGACCAATTTTTAGCCGAGCCCGGAGCCAAAAGAACACGAATCGGCAGAAACCGGCCAGCACCGGTGTGTTGGTTGTACAATCGGTCCGTTGTCCCGAGCCCGACGGTTGCGAAAGGCCACCACCCGAAACGGGGTAACCTCGACTCGCCACAGATCGATCGATCCTTAGGCCACAGGTAGGCACCGGCCGCCCGGGAAAGGATGCGTGTGAACAGAGTAAATAAATCAAGTTCCAACCAGTTTTCGGTCCGAGTCGCAATGTCGTCCTCGGTAAGGTGCCTAGACAGCACCCATTATCCGTCGGGCTGTCTGTCCGTCGGTCGGTCGGTGCGTGTTGTGGGACAGGAAAGGATCGTCGTTTGTTGCCAAAAGGATTATTGTCCTTCGCCTAACCTTTTCTCGATTGTGTGCTGCGATTGTGTATTTGTATTGCGATGTTACGGCGAAACGTAACGCAATTCCTGATCGTACTGACGCGTTTTTATTTTGGACCATACACCCGATCCGACCGAACAGAAGGATTGACAATTTTTTATCGTTTCCCGTCCATTCGGAAAAGGCCCCCGAAGGATTGTGCGCCCGCACAAAACTGATGACTCTAAGTCCATCCTTGCCGCGTCATTGTGGTCTCTCTGACGGTGGTGGTGGCAACCATCCTGGCAATCCCTTACTTTTTTATCTTCGAACAACCGTCGGGACCTTCTCCGTGCTTATGGAGCGGATCCTGAGGACGACTAAAAAAATCCCAATCGCCTTTGCTCAAAGGCTTGCGACACCTTAAGGAGTTGTTGCTTCACGCCATCGATTCGACAAAAAAGGGGGAAAATCAAGCTGCTCTCAAAGCGGTAACCTGTTTGCCGTTTGCCGATTTTTTCTTCCTTCATCCTTTGTCGGGCCAAGGAAGCCCTTCTATTCGTGGCGATAAATATGGCCTTAAGGTGGGCTCCCGATTGGGAATCGATTTTTTGCTTGGGATTGGGAATCGAAAAGACGCCTTGGCCACAGGTTACGCCTTCAGTGATCGGCTTCTTGGATCGCCGGTACCCGTGCTCGGGGCTCGACATTAGAGCTCGGGGTTGGTCCGTTTCATTTCGGTTTTTGTATCCTTGCGATTAACCGCGATCTAAATCATTTTTATTGACTCCAAACGCCCCTTCCGGACGCCCTTTTTTCAATCGCAATCTTTTTGATCGGGCAGGTTCCATACTCAATCGGTTATGCTTTATGGGCTGTGAAAGGGATGTTATTTATGAAAGGGCGAGCCCATTGTGGGGTGGATAATTGCAGGTGTGATAGCGCAGGTTATC
The DNA here is from genome assembly GCF_943734635.1 of Anopheles cruzii. Lineage (NCBI taxonomy): Eukaryota > Metazoa > Arthropoda > Insecta > Diptera > Culicidae > Anopheles > Anopheles cruzii. The sequence goes on along the minus strand of NC_069144.1, from coordinate 15,913,676 downwards.
TTGATTTTATTTGAAGAAAGCCGAGAAGTGAAGCTATTCTTAAAGCAGCGGTGACATTTGCTGCTGCTCGAACTGGCGTTGGCAGTGAACTTGTTTCTACTTAAAGGCCCCCATTGAATGCCGCGTCGAAAAGTCGTGAGAATGTTACATAAATTTGAATTCAATCATCAGACACGAACCACTCGATCAATTTGTTGATCGCCTCATGTCCGGACCGAAAGTGCCCCGTACCGAAGATGCTGGTGGTTTTGCTAATAAACCACAACCAATCGGAGCTGTCGAGTTGCGCCGCCGGCTGCCGTACCGGAAATGGCAATGGCGGGGAACGCTGGTCTGGTGGGGGCCACCGGCTCGAGAAATATGACTTTCGGCACCAGCACGTCATCGGCGAGAGAGGGTGTCTGATTAATGGCGGAACTTCCCCGGACCCCCAGGTTCCGGTGAATTACTTCGAATGGGCCGCGATTATCGCGCCTTCATCATCCTGAAACTGACCATCGATTAGGGCGCGCTGGACCGGCGCACGCTGGGAGTGATGAATAAATGTGTTCACAAATTAAAACACAACATGTCGTTGTCGTCGTCGTCGTCGTCGCGCTTGTTGAACATGTCCGCATAGCCATTTTTATTAATCTCATAAAGCAACGTGGCCCGTTTGGGGGTTGGGTTGTGAACGAACGGGCGCTTGTGGCGATGCATATATATTTTGCCTTCGATCGCCACCATCGCTGGCCGACCGGAGTGGGCGCCCGCGCTCCGAAGCATAAGGGAGCATTATCAAATTAAGTACCTACACACGTCGTAAATAATGATCTCGTTTGTTTACGGTACGGCTCGGTGGCGACTGCTGCTGCTGCTGCGGGTTGGCCATAACCTGCGTGTAACATGATTACGTCCGGCAGCTGATTGGCCAGCATCCATTACAGCCGGCGGTGGGTTGGGAAAGATTTGAATGTTTGGTGGTGAAAATCAATTAAAATCGGCGCAACATGTAACACTAACGGCCGCCAGCTGACGGTGGACCGAACGGTGGGCTGATGGAAGAATTGTGTTCCCCGCGAAGCGAAAAGCACCCGGACGCAAGGCCGGAACGCGGAATAATCCGGCCACATTTTGCGACCGCACGACTTCGACTTCAGGACATTAACACACACACACACACAGACGCCGTTTTGACACCGATCCGATTATGATCCAGGAAGGCCGACCCGGGGCCGGAGCCGGCGTCCAACACACAAAAGCCATTGCGAACTATTTTTGCACCTCAAAGTAGGCTACCTACTGTCCTGTCACCCGTCATACGTGGTGCTAAAAATAGCGAAGCGTGCGCGTGTCGTTTTTTGGATTTTGGACTAATAATAAAAGGCCGGGCTTCAGGTTTTACATCATAATTAGCGTTTTACGAGATTCGGCGACCGGAAAAGCGGATACACCCGGGCGGGGGAGTCCATTAATCATCGGGGATTATGCAAGTGGCCAGCCGGGGCGAGTGAGTTTCTGGGTCAAAGCGCAACTCCGGTGCAAACCTTTCCAGGCTGCCTGCGATGGTTGCTTCGATCCTTCGCTGCAAGTTGATTATGACGTTCGGTGGCCGTTGTGTTGCGTGTCGGTGTGCGTGCCGTGGCATAATTTTTGCACAATGCCCCATACAAACATGGGCGATAGCGAAGGTGTGAATTTACCTGGAACCATCCCGAAGGTGCCGAAAGGATTACAAAGGTCCGATACGTGCGCTCAGTAGGTGTGAACTGGGTTATGTGATTCATCAAAATGTTAATTGAGGTATGAAAATGGACTTTAGGTAGCGATGTTTCAGCACATTCGATTAAGGTGACGTTTATAGACACGAGTTAAATTACCAAAAATTTAATGAATAAAATCGAACTTTATTCAGAGTTATTATGAAAGTAATTAATTATTTTTTAAGGGGAACAGGTATCATCGTTTATTTATTCATTTAAAAGTCAATGTTTCGTTTTATATTTTTGCTGCTCCAGGCATTTATTTAGCCAAAATGATAACATTTAGAAGATCAGTGATAACAGCAATTGTCGCGCAGATGAGTTCCTAAAGGCAAAAGTTGCTGCAATAAAAAGCAGAAAATGTCGCTGGTCCGTTTGCTGAATTTACCCCGCAAGAAACAGATCTCTGTCAGCCATTTCCCGCGATACCGGTGGCAACCGATTTATGAAGCCATCTCCAATGGCGAAATGGCAATGGCGAATTTAGTACCCCTTTCAATAAACCTCTTTCAACCCTTTTTATTCCCATTTTGATCCCCTCCGCGAAGGGCTTTGGGTGAGCCGGCTAGAATGGCTTCCATTTTAACCCTTTTCCCAATCAGATTGCAGCACATTGGATCGTACGATATTAAACTGCTTCAACTCCGCCCCATTTTCATCAGAGTTGGCCCATCGCTCGGGAAGAAAAAAATCCAAATATACTGAACCCCTTCAAACGAGCTGCCACGGCGCACGCACGCACGCTCCGTCTCTCATTTGAATATCTCGCCGTCGTCGTCGGTTTTAAAATGGCCCGATGAAGCGACAACCCACGAGGAGCAAGCAAAAAATCACACAAAAAATGGTTGCTCTTGCGTTGCTGCGCAACACCCTTTCCGGAGGGTCGTTCTCTCGCTCTCTCGCGCGGTGCCAACGTCACATCGTTTGTGTGTGTGTCTGTGTGTTGGTGCCCCTGGGCCCCTCGAAAGGGGTTAGAATTGAAGGGGTAAGCCCGTCCGGGCCGGGGATGGTGATTGGATGGTCGGAAACGCACGCAAGATACGCTCGCGTATCGCGCGCGCCTTGCGTATGGGTTTATTTTTGGTCCCGTCCGTCGTTGTTGCTGCTTCTCTCTCTCTCGCTCTCACGCTGCCAGCGACCGCGACTCCTCTCGCTCATGTGTGTGTGTGCGGCAACAACGGTAGAGCATTAACTTCGCTTCTTTTACGTGTGTAGCTCTCCCGCTTTTATGTGAATCGTGCGCAGAAGACGGTCGCCCCCGCCGGTTCCGGGGCTGCGGCCTGCGGGCGACCTGGTTACGGAACGGATCCGACACACTCGACAGGTTCGTTTATCTTCTTCACCGTGCGTCTCCATCGACCCCCCACCGATTCACGGCCCCCGGCGAGCGGACTGTCCGCTCGAATGAATGATGGTGACACTGACAACGTGAGGCCCGAGGACACGGCCGACTGCGGAGAAAGTCGTGGCCGTCGTAAAAGGAAAGGATTTCACTTTCACTTCCCGGAGCCGCAGAGAACACATCGCCCAAGGACGCACGGCCGGCCCAGGACGCCACGGGACGAAGCAGAGCACCAGCAAAGGGTTCACCCGTTCGATCCGTTACTCCGGGAAGGACCGGGCGGAGTGCGTTCTTTCGACTTTCACTTTCACTGACATCGCCGCCGCCGCCGCCGCCCCGCTGTGGCACGAGGTGAAAGGATAAAGGATAACGTGTACATAATGTGAGCTGATGGGTTCTGGCACGTTACGTCGTGGCCGGTCGGCCAGCCAGCCGTCCGTCCGTCCGCCCGTTGTGCTCACATAACACCGCGCCCGTGCCCGACCAAAAAGCAAATACGAAAGATATAGAGCACGGGAAGGGGCCATCACATAACCCCATTTCCAGCACCCAGTCCCGAGCGGGCCGGCTCACTTACACCGCACCGGACCCCGGCCTGGTGCTGGGTTACGTACGTGATGAATGAGTTGCGAATTTCGGTTTCCGTTATCCTTTCGCTTTTGATACGCCATTTCTTTATTCCATCCGACCGGCGTGATGCGACGCGGTGCGGGTTGAGACCGGGCGCCGGGCGCAGGACCAGCGGGATGGGGACCACTTTCCCGGTGCAGTCGAATGTGAGCGCTCCGGTCACCCGGTTCCGGAGCCGCGGCCGAACCGGTGGGCCCCTTTTGGGGGAGGTCCTTTTTTAAGGCTTCGCATTTCCGGTACCTCTTCGTTAGGCGTTTCGCTGCCTCAGCAAGGGACCGAGGGATTATTGGGGGCTGTTTGTTTTATGTGTTGTGTCCGAGCTCCGAGCAGATTGGACTTTTGAAATGCCATTTCGGGTTAGATGGTGTGTTGGTTTTTCGGGTCTGGCTTCGAGTCGCTTCTATTTGTTTTAGTTTTAAATGCTTTTTTATTATTGTAGTGTATTTCTTTGTTTGATTTTGTGGAATTTTTTATTATCATTTCATTGTTTAACTATTTTTTAATAGCTTTCTGAAATTATTTTAGTAACTGGCATTTTTGTTGCATAAACTACAGCCATATTCGCTTTTATATGTTTTAGTTTTCTGTTTGAATTGATTTTCATTTAATTTTGTAAAGTTTCCTAGTATTATTTTCTTTTTTCCTCTTTTACCAGTTTTCTGATGCTGTTTTAGTAACTCTTTCAAACAACGGATCATTTTTAAAGCAAGTTTCTTTTCCATTTCTTTTCTTACACACCTCCTTAAAGGGTTTCCTCGGATGTTGAGCTTCGCACATTCTTTCCGGCTTTACTGCCGATCAGTTCTTGCCAATCATCGGCCCCTGGAACACGTTGGGCCGTTGTTGGGGAGTTTGGCCGTGCCACAAAAGCGCCATAACCGGAGCCCGTCGTCGTAAACGGTTCGCAATCAATAATATTTTCCAGGATGTGATTAATGTGATTTTCGTTTGGCAATGCGTGCCATCGAGAGACCCGTTGCGTTACCCGAGCCCGGGACCGACACACAACGAAACCGGCACACCACTACCACAAGGCTTAGGCTTAGGTGGCCCGGGCCGGTGTCCGATGGACGCCCATTTCCGATACACCCACCACCGTTGGGAGCAATATAACGAAAAGGGTAAGATTTATTATTTCAGCCCTTTTTCCGCTTCCGAGGACGAACGCACAACGTTCTCGGGAAGATGCCCGGCCCCGGGTTGCTGCTGCTGCCCAACCCCCAATTCTGCGCTCCTTGGGGCGCAATGGCCCCGAGAGCGCCGACAAAAACCGCCATCACTCTGGAGGAAGAACATAAAGATTGCGGACTCCCCCACATTTCCTGGCCACACACACGGTCCGGCTGGGTGTGTGTGTGTGTTGATATATAAACGCGGCCAGGGAAGATAAAGTTTTTAGCCCTGTGCTGCTCCTGCTGCTGCCGGGTCGAGTCGAGTCGGTCGTTCGGTTCGGACTTAAGATGCTGCGGACCGGCGGGTCCCAGGAGGAATCGAACAACGTCGGGCCCCGGAAAAGGGGGATTTACTTTCGCCCTTTCGCAGATAGGGTTGCCCAACCGTACTCGGTGGCCGTGGCCGTGGGTGTTCCTTTATATTTTTTTTGTTTATAAAGCATTTTTGATATCGATTTTCTCGCTCCGCTGGGGCGCCGGATCTGGCAAGTTGACCCTCGGACTTTGGACTTTGTTTAGGACATGCCATCGTCAGCGGTGGCACACACTATCGTTCGGCCGGTTTGATGAAGGTTTTGCACCAAATTCGATCAATCTTTACTCCCGTGTGTGTGTGTGTGACGGTCGGTCCGGAATCGGGATGGGACGTGTTTAAATGATGTTTACGTTATATACCTCACCGGACATATTTCACAATTTTGGTCAGGCGGCCCATTTTTCGAAGGGTTCCTGCGACTGGAGTTTAAAAAAAATTTGTGATGTGCCCGAAACGCTCCAATTCCCGTATGTGTGGGAAGGACTTTTGTGCAAACTTTATTGGTTGCCATCATCTAAATTGCGTTTGTGACATGTCAAATGACTGCCTGGTGCCCTTCGATTTTCCACCCATCGAAAGCTTTTGTCTGATTCCCGAGGTTTTGATGATGGCCCCTCTATTGGGTTTGGATAATTAATATTAAAATAAATATAGTTTTCACTTGATGACCGGTCCGGTGTGTCGCTTCTGGCATGGCCATCGCTCCAAACGTGCCACGTGATGGTACCATGGAGAGCTATTTCAGGATCCACGATCCTGGGCGAGTGCCCTCATAATACATTACGGGCCGTTCCTGGTGTTTTTTTTTCTCTGGGCACCGCCCGGCCAAATTATTTCGCATGGATTGCGGCCGTACAGATGAAAGCAGATCTTCCCGGAATAGGAAATTACCCGAACCGTAGCAAAAATCCTCCATCATCGCCATGGCCCGGTCGCTAGCCAACCAACCATCATCGACACTACCGCCGGCCGGCGTTGCCCGGGAGAACGGGACCTTTCGAACGCTTGCTCCGGTCCAACGCCGCGAGGGCATTACACCCTGCCCGAAACCCTGCGCCCCAGCCCGAGCATAATTTGGACCGCGTGCGAGCCGAGGGAATTTCCGCGAAGCACGACCGAACCCGGAGCGGCACCGTGTGAATTAAAAATTCGTCTGATCAATAATTCAACGAGCATAAAGGCTATTAAAATATGTATGACCCGCCAGTGTCAGTGTGTTCAGCGGCAGCCGGGTTTTGTCAGAAGTTGGAACATTACCTTTTGTCCACCGGACAAAGTTCTGTCGTTCAGTTTCTTGCGCGAAATGGGCCCGGAAGGCGCCACACATTCTTGCGACAATTACCCCAAAACGCTCGATAAGCGGAGCCGTGCTGGAGGCCACTCGCAACGCATCCTAGTTTTCGGTGTCCGTTAAGCGCCGTGTAAGGACACGGGACGAGAACATGAACGATCACTCTTCACGGCGAATGTTAATGAGGTTGGCGTGTTTGAACGGCCACCATCGCCGTCGTCGTCGAGGGCAAACACTCCGCCCAGCCGTGCGGAGGTCGTGCGAAAAACACATTGATTGAATTTCCAATTTATGTCGGGGCGAATGTTTTCATTAAAATGTTATTTGATCTTTCGCTGAGTGGGCAACGACTGGGAATTTCGGGCCGCCGCCACCGTCTCGGTGAGCTTCGGTGAGAATTTCTTCCAGCAAGCGCAAAAAAAAGGAAACGAAACGGAAAGGAAAACCCCCTGGCAAAACCGGGCGGCGGATTGCCGGGGCTGATGCGAGCGGAATCTATGCAATTAAAAAATTCTAATGATACCTGACACTCTCCGCCGGTGGCCTTCCCGCTCGCTGGCCCATCGATGGCCAACGAGCGTACCACCCGATGATGATTAACATATTTTGATTCCGACGGCCCCTAGAGGTCCGTAGATTGTGGGGTTTCGGTTCTGGCCGGAAAGGACAAAAACCCCCGGGACGAGCATAATGCTGGCCGGTAAAATGTAAAACACATTGTACACCGCTGCATGACACTTTGGAACCAAAGTTTTGGGCTCGTTTGGGCTTATTCAAATGTTTGACCATAATGACCTTCCATTGATTCCTAGGTTTGCCTAGAGGCGCACCGGACCGGAGCATGGTGACGTGGCAACACCGTGATGTGACGGGTGTTCTGCCAAAGTTGATGACTTATTTTTGCAACAACGGCACACACGGGTCGATGTGTCGGATTGTTTGTGAAAAATATTTAGACCAACAGCGTCGCCTCCCGGAGGAGTTTCTATTAGAAAGGTTAAAAAATGGGTGACATTTCCCGTTTTTTGGGAAATTCTAACAATGCTAGCCAACTCGGGAACGTCATTGAGCAAAAACGGTTCCTCGCAAAGTCATTTATGGCCACACGTGTTGAAACCATTTTCGATACTTCGAATACTTCGAATCGGAAACGATATGTTGCCGGGGTGTTCAAGGTCCAGGAGGTTCTCAGGTGAGATCCCGTGCACTGTTTGGACAGCGATAACGGCCGAAAGGATTGCCGCCCGTCGTCTTTGCCGTCGCCGCCGCCGCCGAGTTTATTTACCCTCCAAGGTCCTTGTTTGCCAACCCTTGCTTGCGGGCGACCGCCGACGACGAGCCGGCGTTGATAAGAAAAGTGATGCCGCCGATGCCGACGACGCCGCCGCCGCCAAAAGTCAACAAACTGAGCAAAATGGCCCCCGAAAGAAAAAGAAAAAACACAAGTCCACACGCATACGCACAGTTAAGAGGTTGTTGTTGTTGGCCGAGAGCGGGGTTTGCCTTAAAATAAATCTTCCCCGTGACAGCTAGGGGCCGTGGGCCGGGCGTAGTAGGGTGTCCTTCCTAGCGCGGAGCACTCCCGGTGTCTATTAATTTGCAGCGAGCGAAGAAAAACGATGACTTTGACACTTTTTTAATGTGTGTGTGTGTTCGGTGGTGTGCTATTTTATCCTCAGTCGCGTGCTACTGTCATGGTCACGCGTAAGCGATGGGCCAAGACGGACGACATGCACCGCCCGCCGTAGAGCGAGATGCGTTTCGAGACCACAAAAAACTCGGTAGCCCCACGCTTGTTGATGATCATCATAATGAGGTACCGGAAAAGCGAAGCCAAGCGACTCCAGAGAGCGAGAGAGCGAGAAGGATAAATGATGGGCCGTGTATAGTGCGTCGGGCCTGCGGTGCATTTTGGGCATCTCTAAGTGATATTCCATCATCAAAAGGCACCCCTCGGACGTGAGACGCGTTCCGAAAAACAGAAGCTATTAAATACGTACTTGTCACCGATGCCTGGTGCCAGGTTTTCAGGTCCGCTCCTTGGCCTCCCGACGGGCGGCCCAACAGTGTATTTTTACGCATCTTCACCGGTTTTTATTTCACTCTCCGTTTCGGGCCTTCTATCGCTTATCAAGTTTCATTCGTCCCGATTGCGGTGGGGGAGGGCACGAGACCGACGGGTTTTATTTTTGGCCACTGACACACACACACACACACACACGCTCACGGTCGTTGGAAGGGGAAAATGCATCGTGAAAAATTCAGTAATCTAAAAAGAATGCTTCCCGTTTTGGGTGCTCCAAATTTTTCGAACTCCGAGCGGCTGCTGCCAACGACAAGTGACGATCGGGACGACTGTCACCGTTACCAAGGTAGCGAGCGCACCGATTGGTGCTCGTGTTTTCCACAGCCTGCTCCAAGCCGCTCGGATACCGCAACGCCCTAGGCCAAAGGTTTATATAATTTTTCATTTCAATAATTGAAAAGTAACTGTCTAACCCCTTGGAAAATCTAGAAACGCCCAACGGGCACGCGATATTCAATCAAACGATGTATCGTCAGTCCCTCGTGGGGCGTCCTTTTCCCCGTCCCGGCCATCGTGCGCGTTCGGGTTAACACGGCGACTTAACTCTTGCCGCGCTGCACAAGGCGTAACGGCGTGTGCGTGCGTGCGTGCGTGCGGCCGTCTCGTGTGCGTGAGTGATGGTGCCTGGCGTGACTGGAGCCATTTTGTAACGTTTGATTGCTCCCGTGGCGCAGCCGAACCCGTTCCCGCCCGGGCGGGGGGTAGTAATAAAGTAAATGATATTTTTATGACTCTTTTTAAATTCCGTCCATACGACGGTGACGGTGGAACGATCACCGGTAGCCCGGGTATGGTGCGGTGGTGACTAGAGGGCCCCCATACAGGGGCACTGGGCCCCTAATGAGAGGCCTTGTTTCCTTCGGGATGTCGGGAAACGTATTAATTTACATACGATGGTCGCGATACGTGTGCCGCGCCGGGCGGCTTATTAATTGGCTTTCGCCCACGGTGTTTTCCGAGCACGGGTCCTTCATTTGGGGTTCAACAGCGAAGATGACAAATCGAAGGCCTCGAAGGGCATTCGAGGGATCGGTTGTTGTTATTAAAAATGATCCGAGGCAAGGCACGCGCCCACAATGATCTGCCCGAGTGGTGAGTATCGGTCCAGTAATTAACACGTTTCACGATCACCGAACGACGAAGCGAAGGCGATTTAAAAAAGAAAAAGGAAACTAAACCCATTAACCCAATAAAAAAACATTTTGCATCGCATCGTTACGTAACGCTCGAATTCGGGGCCCCCTCCGGTTCCTCGAACCCCCACCAATGATTAACCGCCATCAAACGATAATTTTTGGCCACCGGAAAGCAAAACTTTGGCCCCGAACCACCACCACGAATGGGGCCACATTATTTTCCATCTCCACAACCCGCTCCGTGTGGTGGTGGTGACTCGTAAATCTTGTTGGAGGCCCCTAACCCGCTCCCCGCTCTCGGTGGGGCCATCTCGGTTATCCTTTTTTGGCCGCACCAGCGTCTGTTGCTTTTATTCTGCTTCTTTTCTCTCTGTTGCCCTACCGGCGGCCATTTTTCCGTATGGCGCTGCGATGTTCGCTCGCGATTTCCGGTGGTAGTGGTGATGGCTGCTGCGGCGGCGGCGGCGGCTGGCGAGCTCGATTGGCACAGGGGGCCCCGTAGTCTTAACCTCAAAATTGGACATCATCCACCCACACACCCACGCACGCGTACAGTCCCCGGGGCGAGCGCGATACAAAAGGAAAACATAAACTGGCGTATATATGATTTCTCGTATTTAACCCTTATTATATTTCGAAGGTTCGAAGTTCCATCATCCGAGTTTCACCCCTCCGAGTGGTGCGGCTCAAAGTAAAAGGGTCGTCGTCGGCCGTCGGCCGTCGGGGTTGATTTTTCCACCACCATACGGATCGGGTGCAAAAAAAGGGGAAAAAGTTTGATGGCCGGCGGCGGTCTGCGGGGTTGCGTGGGCTTGATTTTCCTCGTTATGTCATCTGGCGTTAGGCGGCAGAGGCAGATTGGAAATGGAATCGGAACGGTTGGTTGCGTTCCGATCCGGCTTTTCCCCCTTTCGGGGCCGTGGCGGATTCAACAACAATTCCGGCCGGTGGGGGGGAGGGTTTTATGTATTTTTCAACCCATCGGTGTGCGGCCACTGGCGGCCAGAGCGGGGACGAAGGGTTTTAGGGGCCGAGTTGACCGTAAAGATGGATTTGCCGAACGCGGCGGGACGCGATGCCGGGCGAAAGTGAAACACGATCCAGAAACATACACACACACACGCACACACGCAGAGCACCGGCCCCGGACGCTATCCTTTATCCTTGCGCTCCCTATCGGACCGAGGTTTTCCTTCTTTCTGCGTGCTCCGTTCGGTTGAGCCCGTTTTGAGCTATTTCCCGGGTGTCCTTTTTCCGATTTCGGTGTCGCCGGGGGGCCAGGAGAAAAGAAAAACTTCTTCTTCTCGCCGGGCTGGGCTGCCTGCTTTGTGGCGTTCCCTGATTTTCCCTTTGATCGGACGCCACCCTTTAGTCCCGTTTGGTCCGGTTGGTTTGTTGTTTGGTTGCTGTTGTTGCTGCTGTTGGACGACGCATTTCGTGCCAGGGGAAAGGCTACCGACTCGTATTTCATTCACTCGGACCATGTGTGTGTGTGTTTGTGTGGCTGTGTGTGGGATAAGACTATATCCTTGAGGAAAGTAAAAGTTTCCGAGCAAATGCCCAAGACCGCAACAGACCACGGTGCGAATTTTGCGAAAAGGGAGGAAAGTTTTCTTTCAATGGGCAATGGTGGTGGCGTCCGGCGGAGGAAGTCAGAAAAATATTCAGGAAAACCGTTCTCCGGGGGGCAACAGGAGAGCTGGCACGAGAAAGGAGTTATTCTGGATGATAAATTTATGCTTTCACCAGCACCACGCACCACCACGGGGAAGGATGCTGCTGCCGATCCCCTATATCCTATTTTTTATTCTCACACGTGGTAGCCTACGCACGCAACTTTCCTTTGGCCACCGCGGAGCTTAGCTCTTTTTCCCCGCCCGTGACGGAACGCAACTTCCGGACAAAGGATAACACCCGGGACGAGTGGAATGGCGCGAGATTAGAAGGGCGGAAAGTTTAGAGCCCAAAAACATGTCCGCTTAACCGGCCAAAGCAGAGCCGGACAAAGCGCGCCAAAGGCTCCATTCAATGCCCCACCAAAAGGCCACGCCACGTGGAACACTTCACAAAAGGTCGCGACGCTTTGACGTCCTTTTCAGTTTGTAACCCCTTGAAGAGAGAATATCCCACCAAAAACTGGGCCTTAAACCGACCGAGCCGACCAAACACAGTTGGAGAGCGTTTTCACAGCGTTTCGGAAAAAGGACCTCGCCACCGAAAACGTCCCAAGAAAAAGGCAAAATCACGGGCCCCCCCGTTAGTATTGTGCGCAGTCGGAAAAAGGGTGACCGAATTCTTCGATTCGATTAAAAATTTATAGCCCACTAAAAAGACGCCAACGTCGGACCGACACACACACACACACACACTCGTGACTCGTGAGCCCCGTGGCCCGGCACCAACAAGTTGGCCGCCGGTTCGTGAGTCGTCCCTTCCACGCGCCATTTTCGTTTGCGTAACGATCACCGGCCGCCGCAGCACGGCACGTGTTTGTGTTGATGGCGGATTATGGCCGCCGGTAGCCTGTAGGTGTGTGTGTGTGCGTTGGGTGCGTGTTCACGTGAACCCCGGGACTAAATCCGGATCCGGAAAACCCCTTTTTGCGCCCGGCCGATACTATTTCGGCTCGATTCCGGCGTCGTTTGTTGTTTCGTCCTTGCGAGCAACCAAGTTGTTGTTTAAGGCTTCGTTCGCTATTTCGCTCGGGCACCCTTCGAGACCGGCGGCCAACGGGAGATTTTATGTGCGCGGATGGTAAAATCAATTTGATTCAATTCGGTGTACCCGATGGCAAGGATTCGGCGAATCGGCGGATTCGCTCGGTTGCTCAGTGGGAGATCTTTGGCGGAGCGTAACGAGCGTAACGAGTGACCGGCGGGCCCAGGATGTTCCCGAAATTTAATAGCCGCTTCGGGCTGTTACTGTACATACATGCGAAAACTAAGGGATGCTTTACGTTTAGGGAGTCGCTACGAGGGCGAGGCTTTCGTTGGATTTATGGAACTATTCGTACGGAAGTTAAATATTTTTAAAGTCCGAAACACTCCCCAATTACGAAAGGTGACAATTTTCTTGTCAAACCCTGCGTCCCGAAACTTATAACCGCAACCGTAAATCGTTTAACTTCCACGCACTGCGACCACTAATAATAGGTCCTTCAAACGCCTCGTTAACGGGAACGCCATTTTTAACAGCCATGCTTAATTATGAACCAAACAACATAACCCTTCTTCGGTGTCCCCTCACACAACTACCGTCCGTTGCTGCTGCTCTCTCTCTCGCCCGCTCTGCGCTTGCCATTGCGCAAACGCAGCACCGACAGCCGAAAGGGTTCTTTTATGGGTGGCATAAAACCCCATTCACGCCATCCCGAAAAGGGGCCTCTACATCAACCTGACGCGGCTCTTACAGAGTACATAAACCATTTCTCTCCAACGGGAGAGAGAGCGAGCACGAGAGTGGCCCGGAGAAAGGCAGTCCCGAAAAGGGGTGAGGCCCGCGTAACCCCTTTCGATTATGTGGCGTACATAAAATCATAAAAACATAGAAGCGATAAAAAGGGTTACGGTGTTTTTTGCCAACATGGAATCGATTTATGTGACGCACACACACACAACCAGACGATTGGCAGGGTTCAGGAAGGCACGCACACACCCCGAAGAAGGATTGTCCCGTAAAGGCGAACCCTTTTAGGCCGTCGTCGTCTACCTGCCACTGCCGGTGCCGTCTCGCTCTCTCGGGAACCCTTTTTCTGTTTATCCTTCCCATTAACGGTTGACGGTTTTGTTAATGGCCTACGAGCGGAGGGAGCGACGGGCCCGCACCGACTCCTTCGGTCGCCCGGGAAATCGATCATCGATTGTTTTGATTGATTCCCATGGTCGTTAAACCCTTTCTTCCTGTTGTGTTGTTCCATTACGGTTAGGGTTGTGTCCCTTCCCGGGTTTTTTGTTGTCGGACTCAGTCGACACGACCGAGGACGACGACAAGTGCACCGGGAAAAGGATTGCCGGAAAAGGGCACAAAGCAACGGAACGCGCTCGAACCTGGGCTCGATTATCGGGATCGGTTGCTCTACCTGTGCGAGACCCTTTTCCCGCAGCAAGAAGGAACCCTTTTTTGGGCCCAGGGTTTGACCGGCTGGAAACGAAGGGTCCTTAAACACGATTAGCGATAATTGATTTTTCGGAGATTTTCTCGGCCCAATCGGAGCCGATCGATCGTCCCATTTGTGGTCACGACGACGACGACGGCACAGGTTGTTCCCTGGTTTGTCATCCAGTCTAATCCTTTCGGGACCCCTGTTTGGGCGGATCGAATGTCGGGATGAGGAATGGGTTTAACAGGTAGACCACTCTACTGCGGGGCCACGCGGGTCCCGGCTAGCTCTACGACTGATCGCCGCCAATTGCGATCGTATCCTGTTTGAGTGCGCGTTTCAGCGCGCTTTGAAAATTTGGAAGGGTTTTTTGGAATCCGGAAGTTGGCGATGGCAAATTAGACGGAGCGCTGGCTGGCGCTGCGGGGTTCACAGGAAGGCAGATTGAATGACAGATACGGGTGCATTGGGATAATGGCGATTGGTGCTCTAAACAGAATGAAGACAAGCAAATGGTGCCCCATCGTGGGTATGTTCTCCTGTTAATTGTGAAAGATGCTCAAAACGTAAAGTTAGCGGCCATTCTTCCCTCGTTTGGCGGATAAATTCATCGTAGCCTCTCTGTGATACCGAACGCTTAAAATCTAAAAAACTCTCTGAAGAGGTCCCGAAGCCGACAGTTCCTTATGCGGCGCAGAATTTGTGTGTCTTCCTCAATTACTACACTGCCGGTTGTGTGCCCGCGGAAAAGCGCTGAAAGCCGCCTTTTGCACCAGGAACTCCCGAAGTGGGAGGCCCCGTTTGTGTCCCGGGGTTCCGCGTGGGGCGTGGGCTCAGTCCGTTCGCATTATGGTTGTGCCCTGGCTCTGGCGCTTTCAGCGAGATAATTTTCTTTTCTCTCAGTTCTGTCCCGTCCATCATGCCATCTCTCGCCCCGCGCGCAGTTATTATGATTTAATTTTTAATTTTCATTTCCCGGCTCGGCCTCGGTTTCCCTTTGATGATTCCCGGGCAGGTCCCGGGAGCCCGGAGCGGGACGTTTCTGCACCTTTTTCGGTTCTCAGGGCCACGCGTGGGCTTCCACGGTGAGGCACAGCGAGTGAAAAAGGCTGCTGGCTGGCTGTCTTTTGAATAGCCGGCCAAGCCGGGCAATGATGAAAATGATCTTAAGAGGACCAAACATTGAAGAAGAAAAAAACGCGAGATAAGCATTAATTGTACGGCACAAAGGAACGTAAACGGACGGAGTCGGAACCGGCCAGGGCTGCCAGCCAGGGGCGATGGGGATAGAGTTGCCGTGGCACCGTGACGGTTTAAGCATGGGTGTCAATGTAGAAAATCCCGTTTCAATGTATGGGCAGCATTTTAATATTTTCCGCCGCGGCCTGCTTCGGAACTACCCGGCCCCTAGCCGCGGGACACGGGAAACGGGAAATTTACACAATTTCTTCCACGCTACGAGAGCGAAAAGAAAAGAAACGCGCCCATAATCCGCTCAACGAAGGTCCAGCCAGGGCAGGGCGAAGGACCCTTCGCCGTCGGTTTCGGTTCTGTAACGGTTTTTGATCACGATCTTGCCCGGGCTCATTTGTTTCGGTTTCGTGCCAAGTATTCCTTTCAAGTGCTGGAGCTACTTCATCACGCGCAGCACGCGGCCGCGACAGTCGGAGGAACGGAAGTACCGGGCGCGAAGATGATGGTGGTGGTGCCGGTGCCTGCAGGATGCTGGTGGCCACTCAATTAATGAAGTGAACAACAGTGAATCACTCCACTCGAGGCAGCGCGACTTGAGCGGCCTATTTATCAAACGAGTCTCCGTCACGAGGCATGAAAGCATCACGGCCACGCCAAGAACGCGCTTCCTGCGGGACTTCCTTTGAAAGCCGAACTCCAATAACAAAGAACTGAGAACATTCACCACCATGGAGAAAAAGTGAAATTGGGTACATTATTACAAGAAGTCCCGCTCCACATGATTTAAAAACCCTGCCGAGGCCGTAGCGCCAACAAACGAAACCATATGCTGTGCGCGGGCCACGCACGCGGTGAAATGCTCTTACGAAAACCAATAAAACCTGCGGGAATCCTTTCAAACGTTTCACGAAAACCCACCGAAGCCGCTGCTGTTGTCCGCTGCTCACCACGAAACACGATCGCGCGGGCAAACGACCGGGGTGAAAGGGCTAAACCGCGGCCCAGCGGGAGAACCTCCGAAAGAACCTCTCGATCCGGGGATAACGGAGACTGACATCACCTGGTTAAGGCGGTACCATCACCAGCATCGTTTAGGCAAAGGAAGGCACTGAACGAGAACCCGTTCTCAAGTACGAACTGCTTCATCAACACTCGATCAAACTCGCGCCGTGGCAGGAAATGGGAACAGTTATCTTGCACCATTTTGATCCCTTTTTTTTTTGGGTTCTTCCTTCAACAGTCCCTTTGAAAAAGAAAGTAATCATTCGAAGTTTGGAACGCGCAAGAAGCGAGCTAAATTGACTGACACGCGTTATCCTTTTGGGTTTTTTTTTCTCCCCCCCGGTCGGGGTCTTCTTGAGGTGTTTCGGGTCGGATGCCACCACGGCACCAGGCTAACCCCGTTCTAACACGTGCTCACGCGTAACGGAGCAGGCTCCCGGGGGCTCCTATATCCCTTTCCTATGGGTTCCCGTGGCGTGTCTTTCCCGACGGGGCTTCGTTTCTTCGATGCAAAGGAACTCGCGGGCAAACTCGGGGTCTTGAAATGAAATACCAAACAACATATTTGATCAATTTCGAAGGGTTTCACCGTTCCGTTCCGTGCGATGGTGCCGTCGAAAGGGTACGGAGCGGCTAACGGTACACATTCGATACAAACCCGAACCGGGTGTTTGGAAGCGGGTGTGGCTTCCGGGTTTCATCCGCCTCGTACTCGGGGCTTCTCGTTTTTATAGCCGCCCCCAGGTTCGATCGAAAGTGATTTCGAGCTTCGGGTTGATCCCATCGGGGGGGAGGTAAAGCCCAAAACCAGGTTGTAAATTAAAATGGTTCAAATGGTTTAAGCGTGTCTCTGAAGGTAAGTGGCCATTTCTCTGCTATCATCCTTTGACTATCGGCCCCAGAATAATAACTGAATCATCATGGCTTTCGTCTAAGCTATTTTTAATTAGCACCGGGTCGTTATTATGATGATTTACTCTCTCCCGGAGAGTGCTCTCTCTCTCGCTCCGTGTGACAGTCCCGAAAACCCGAAACAAACCCGGTGTCGGTGTGGCCGTTCGAAGCCCGCACAATCGGCATCGGCACCACAGAGAAAGCGAAAGAAACGAGCGCATAAAAATACATAAAATACCGACCGCCAAAAAATAGCTTAAACATAAAATGCAATAAAAATGATCCACATGTGTCAGCCGTCGGAGCGATCAGAGGCTGAGGCACACGTCCATCACGTTCCCGTTCCCGTCCCCCGCGTTCCCGCTGAAAGGAACCGTAATAAAGCAATTCGGGAACATGTTTACAAAACATTGTAAAACCTCAATTTCGGCATTTTCTTCTCGTTGGCGGCGGTCCGACATTTTTACGGATCCATCCACCCGCGATGGTCAGGCCCCGAAAGTGAAGTGAAAAAAGAGAAAACTGCTGAAGCGTGTGTTGGCGATGAAAGGCGGCCTCCTTGGCGGCGGCGGTGGCGGTATCGTGTGGCCGCGTGCCGCTCATTAGCGCGGCGGCACATCGTCCTTGTTTGGCGTCTGTGTTTGAGTGTTCGTGCGCAAGCTGCACAGGTTCACTTCCCGTTGTTTTAGCTTACACACCGACTTTTATTACCGTCCCCGTCCGTTTGGCCGAAGAAGTTTGGGAAAGTTTCAACGCAAAACATATTTACGATCGTGATCGCAAAACCCTGCGAGCGGAAAAAAATGGGAGGAGAACCACCAGGCACAGGCCTCTGGTTGGGCTCTGGCTTAACCAGATCCCGCTGTCCCTGTGCAGATCACGCAGTTCCTTGTTGCAGCCTTTCGGGTTTGGGATTTAGAAGAAACGATTGCCGCGATTCGAACCACACAAACCGGAGCTGCATTTGGCGCTCCGGAACGGCAGGTGGCGGCAGGAGTTCGGCCACAGAAAACCTTCAAGGAACTGGAGAGCGCTAGAGAGAGCGAGAAGCGAGCGAAGCGAAATGTTGCATTTTATCGTTTTTCACCACGGGGTGCGCCGCGGCTGGAAAAGCTGCTTTCCTCGGAGCCCAAATCCACTGGCTTAATTTATTAACGCCATCAAGGAGCTGCTGCGGCCATCGAGCAGGGTTCGGGCTGAAAAGGAATCGGTAGCACCCTGCGCCCACACCACTACGGAATGTGGCGGAAAAACTCATCGTCAGCTCTCGCTCGCTGGCCGCACGCTTCACCGACCAGCCGACGACATTTGGCACGTAGTGCGAACCAAAAATGCGTTTCCCTGGCCCGCCCCCGCCCGGAACCGGAACATCGAAACCGCCATGGTCCAGTCCGGCTTCCCAGATGCTTTCATCTTTCATGCGGAAGAAAGAGAATAGGTTTTTTAGCAAATTAATTGCTCGCGCCACAGGACGTCGTCCGGCGACGACGGTTTCGATCATTTCGCCGGCGTCAATAGGCTGTGCCTGGTGTCTGAATCATTACTCATTCTGACGAGACAGAGAGAGAGAGAGAGAGCGAGAAAAAGGACTTCACGGCGAAGCGGGAGAACGAGCGCTAAAAAAGAGGAGACCAAAGGACGGCTACAAACCAACTGGCCACCCGCTTAATCATCGTCATGCGCCACATCACGGGGCTTCATAAAAGATTGATTTAATTTCTATTCTTTCCGATGCTGCGGCTCCGCGCACAGCCCGTAGCCCATTTTCCATCACATTAATGTCCATCAAAGGCCATCAGGGGCCCGGTTCGAGTCCGTTCAACACTTGCGGCCAAGGCTTCGGCGTATTCGCCCTCTTTTCGTCCCGGCCGAGGCGCTTCTTTTCAGTTCTTTCGAAAGCCCAATTTTATCAGCTTTGGCAAACGATGGCGGTGGCGTCGGCGTCGGCGGCGAACACAATGAGAGAGTCCACACACTTCCTTCTTCCTCCGGTGCTGGTCCTGCTATGTTCGGTCCGGGCGCAAGATGAAGTTCGAGTGATGGTTCTCTTATGATGGTTCCAATTTGTTTGTGCATGATTTCGTCTCGTCGAAGGCTGAACGTTTAATTGGTTGGTTGAGGTCCTTCGATCGACTCAGATTCGGAACCAGCTTTCGGGGTTTCGCGCTGCAAAGAGTAAGCATGGTAATCCTTTTTGGGAAAATACCACGACCGGTTGTGATGTGTGCCATTTTTTGGGCGTAAGGATCCCTGCCAATCCCCCAGAGGTTTCCCAGGATCGAATTTGAATCGCTAAACTCCACACACACACCACGGCCATCGGCTCGGTTGCGGTGACAGCGGCAGGCAGGCCCGTGGAACTTGGAACCCATTTGCCCGAAGTGCCGGGAATGATCGATTGCGTAGTTGGAAAGCTAACAAAACACATTCGCCCGAAAACTGCCCGTGCGCCATTGTTGCCGCACACTTGGCAAACCGGTCAAGACGAAGTCCCGCACCGTTGGCGACAAAAGGAAGAAAGCTGGTCCACCCGTTCCCGTAGCCCGAGGCAGCCCGTGTGACATAATCGGTCTTCCCGCACAAGCATTTCACCATCACTTTCAGGCCCAACCGTAATCCGTTTGGCCAGCCAGCCAGCCAGCCAGCCAGCCGTAATGGTGCCTCTGGTGGCAGGAACTCGTCCGTCCGTCGATGATGGACGAGCTTCATTTTCCATTTAGAGCGATTTTTGGGCCAAGGCCCAGCTCCGTTTGTCTTGTCTTTTGCCTCGCCAATGCATTAGCCCGTGTGTGAGATGAGTTTCGAATATCCTTTTCTGTGTTCGAGGGGAGCAAACTACAGCTTGATTCGGATGTAATTTTGTGCCCAAAGGCCTGCTGGTTGACCTATGCCGCAACGGTGCCGTTGCCGCTGCCGAATGGGTAAACATGGGTTCGGGACGTATAAAAGAGCACCCGGGGCGATGTGGGATGTGCAAAGTTTTGACTGATGGAAGAGTAAACGCAATAACCACCGAACGGTGATGCTGCCACCATCACCGATAACCGGGTGCGTGCGTGCGTGCGTGCGGGTGAAGGCCAACTGTCTGTCAAAGGCGATTGAGCTCGGATCCCTGGCGTTCGAAATGATTCATCGTTCCAGGCTTTAAGCCTGGTGCTGCTGCTGCTGGCCACATGAGATTAGTTCGACTGCTTCGGGCGAGTTCGGGGAGTGGGGGGCCGAGAATTCGTCCAATAGCCTTCCGAATCCTTTGACCGGTCGGGGCAAAATCGAATCCGGCTCCTCCGTCCGAGCAGGGTGAAATGCGTCTTCCGGTTCCGAGGTTTCCGGTCAACGTCGGGCAAGAAGTACCTTGATCGAGTGTGCTGAATCAAGCCGATCAAGTGGAAAACGGACGAGCCGGAGCAGTAATCGGTGGGCCGGCCCGAGCTCGGGCAAAATCAAACGGGCGAACGGGCCGCAAAAGGTGGCGAAAAGAGTTGCGCCATTTTGCGAGCACACACACGCACGCTCACCTACGCAGCCCCGGTTCCCGATGGAAGAAAAATTGAAAAGAATGATGCCTTTTATCTTCCGCCAATCAATCAAAGTCCTACACATAACCCCGAGGAACCCCGAGGACTGTGGGCTGAGGCGAATTCCCATCGACTGCTCCGGTGGCCGATGGTGGTGGCCCTGCCGATAATGGAAGCGACGTCATTCGCAATCCGTATCCCTGGGCATCTTCGTCCTATAGATCGTTCGACCGACACGTGCCCCGGTGTGTGTGGTTGTGTAAAGCCTGATTACGAGTGTGCTCGAAAAGGACAACCAAAGGGTGCTGTGCCGAAACGCGATTCCGTCAAACTCGGACCGGGCAATCGCAGTAGCCCTGCCCGTTGCTGGAAGTGTCAACATCATTTACTGAAACGTTGAAAATGTGGAATTGTCCGAACTAAATACAATCTGACTGAAATGGCCATTGACCAGTCTTTTTTTTAAATGGTCCGAAATCGGTTCGAATTAGAATTCATCGTCCGTCACCCAGAGGTGGTGGCCAGCAGCGTCGCATTCCAGCAGATCCTGAAGTCCTCGGCGTCGGTGACTCAACTAATGAAAATTCATTTCTCCATTATCGCGCCCATCATTAATCATTGGCTCATTAATTGAAAATATTTTAGCTGTCATCATCAGCGCTTTTTCGCCGGTCGGTCGGGCAGTCCAGCGGTGGGAGGCGTCCTTCTGCCCACCCACCACCAGCACGGCTGGCCGGTGTGGAAATTGGTGTTCCTTTTCATGTCGGGTTCGGTCACAGCATTTCACAGCGCTAATCTCCCTGCATGCTCTTATCGCGCGTATTTCTAGCCCCGAACCGGAAGGAGCGCGATAAGCGTCAAGCGCGCGCACAACAAAAAAAGGACGAAGCGAAGCGAAGGACGCCCGGCGGACGGCTGCAAGATAATATCGCACCGCGCAGAACTGGCCGGTTCGCAAACAGCGCCCACGGACATTGGTCCTTTCGCCGGGTCCGACCGAAGGCGAAGCGAAAATTAAAGTTACGCTAATTAAAACATCAAAAATTTGATTTTCTTCTACCGCCAAAGATTGTCCCACCGATGCCGGGCGCGCGCAGGTACGGGCGAGAATTAGCGTCCTGAGGACAGAGCGAAAAAAAAAGATAGAGATAAAATGAGACCGCCGCCGGTGGAAAATCGCTGCACAATTTGCACGGCAGGGAAAAGTTTTTCCCTGCCCCCGGCGCACGCTTCTTCCGGGTTCCCCCGGTGCCGCTAAGTGCTGGAGAAATAGCATTTAAGTGCGGGCGGGAGGCGCGAGCGATAAAAGGGGGGTTTGTGGGGACACACAAAAGGACCCGACGTGGCCACCGCGGCTGAAGTTCATAATTAAATGATTAATGCGTGCGTACTCGTGCGGCATCTTCCGTGCCGTTTAAGAATGCGCCATTTATTATCATCAAACGGAGCGCGAGCCCACCTGAAGCGCCATTGCGGTCACCCCCGCGCGGAACCAACCCCCGGTGGCGGTGGCTCTCTCTCTCTCCAAGCGAGCACTAGCGAGCGAGATGAGCTAATCAACGGACAAGGAAATGGATTTTGGACGAAGAAATTGATTTCTGCGCCGCTTCTTCGGAGGCGAAAGGGGTTGGGGGGGAAGCAGGAGTCAGCGGGCCGCCGCCAGCAGCGTGTTAATCACCGGCTTTAATGGCCGCCTCACCACGGCCGACGGCTGACTGTGCGGAAACTGATTAAAAACAGCATGCAGCATCGCAAAAGGATAACCCGTGTGTGTGTATGTGTGTGTGGTAGGGCCGTTAGTTTTGGTCCGATCTGAAAGCCACCCAATCTGGCCGCTTGCGTGTGTGTGAGTCAGTGACTGGCGAGTTCCGAATGTACGCAACTGTACCTTCGCCCGTACAGGGCAACATTTGGTCGCAGATTTTTGTGCTGCCGTTGTTGTTGTTGTTGATGATGGAAGTTGGACAAACTCTTTCGAAACGCACCCTCCCTCGTGCTCGGGCTATCGTCCGCTGGCCATCTTCTTTCACGGGCAACCCTCGCGTTCTTGGCAGCCCATACAAAAAGGGGTTGTCTAGCAACACGGTCCGGTGGCGTACAAGATGATGTCCTAGTGCTAGGGTGCGCTCGGGAAGGGTTCCTTTCCGACCAGGGATGGTTCCCAAGAAGTGGTGTGGCTGAAGCGAGACGCTGCTGCTGACTCAACACCGCACACGGCGCGGAAGTCCAACCCCTTAATTTGGTCCCATTTAATCGGAATGCACACCGCCGGACGCCGGGCTCACCGGTCCGGTCCGGTCCCCTCGCTTTTCCGGCCGTTGTGTGAGTGCGGTGTGTGTGTGTGTGTGTTGCTCTCCGCCACGCGAACAGGAATCGCATAAATTTTCATTCTCCACGGACATGTTGCCCGTCACCGGCAGCAGTAGCAGAGGTGTGGAGAGGCAAAAAAAAACTCGGACGATCCGGACAAAACCAATACACAGCTCACCGATGGCCCGGGATCGGGATCCCGTCGGGGTGGACTTTCGATTTTCGACGCCATCGCACCGGAATCGGAGCGCCGGGATAGCGTAACCGGGACCACCGACAGGCGCTGGACGTAATCGATTGGAGGCGATTCCCATCCCTTTAGCATAATGTTTTGGTGTGCTTTTTATGCCGCGACTACTTTATGCTGCGGAGGAAAAACGGACAATTTATTGGCCGACAGCGGCAGCGGAGAATGAACTATTGCCGGGGCGAAAGTCCCCGAAGGACACTAAGCGGAAAGTATCCTGCTCTGTCCCACTCAAAACGCGAAATGCTGTCCGCGAGTGCCACCAATACACCGTTGTTATTAAATATTAACATGTTAATCCTATTAAGCACACAAAAAAGTGCCCTCTCGGTGGCGCCATCTACATTTTATTGCCCTCCGAAAGGGGATGCTCTCTTCTCGCTCTCTCTCTCTCATGAGGTCGACCACCCCGGAACGTGCTTGATGGTGAACAAATTAACCAGCCGCTGCCTCCCGGGCCCGGGGAATCTATTCCAGGAGCCATCCCAGCAACATCCAGGTCCACCTCTTAGAACCGGATGACAGTCGGCCCGGGGCCAGGGGTCCCTCACAGGCCGGTGACAATTTTTTTACGGGGTCCTAAAATATCCACGTGCCAACATTTACCAACAAAAAAGCGAACCCGAAGAAGGAGGAAACACAATGTAAGTCTAAGACGGTGGCCAGGCGGCCGTCACCCCACATCTCTACCAGGCACCCCTTGACGCGGTGAGGAGAAAACTTTATCTTCGTACCCTCGCCCAACCCGGGATGGTTTTTTATGCCCCCGGAGCCCCCGGGGCCAACAAGGCCACGTGCCCACTGAGTGCCACGAGCCAGGCGCAAAGACACGGCCCGCGAGGCCCGTAAAGAATTAACCGTAAGGCGCTGTTTGCGCCGACCGAAGATGCAGCATCTCCAAAAAGGGGCCCGGGACGGGACGGGACGGGAGGAAAATTAAAAATATCACCTCCAGGCCCTGGTCGGCCTTGGTAACCCCTCCTTGGTTAATGATTAAAAAGTGGCGTGGCGTGGCGCGCGCCGTCCCCGAACCAATCGCTCGGTTGCGAGTGGCCACGAGTGGTTTGGGGCCCGAAGGGACCGCTACTGGCCCTCTTCCGGAGTGGCCGTGTATGGTGGGGTATTGGTAATTTATATGATACGCAGCACACTTTTTAACATTATTTATTTAAAGACAAAAGCGTCGAGCGGGCGCGAAACTCGCGGCCCAGATTGCTTTCATCGTCGTCATCGTGGTCGGAACGTGGTCCCCGGAGGGACCCGTGTTCACTTTGTAATGTCGGGCGTTTTTTTCTAGTGGGAAGTGACCAGCGTAGCGTTGCTTTCTGGCCTCGGATTGCGTCGTAAAGCATCCGCCATCGGGAGCCTCCACAGGACCTCGTATTAGCAATTCTAATTAGCCTTGTATTATATTACCTTGATCCAAAAGTTCCCGGAATTCATTTATAAATTGTACGATATCTGTTTATGGTTCTAAATCGATACTATCTCCTTTTAAAGTAGTTCCCGAAGACTACAACGCACTTATGACAACGCCTGATCCGGTCCTCAAAACCTTTGCGAATCTCGATGTTTGGTGTCTCCATTAGGGCCACCTTCGATCCTTCCATCATCTCCTCTCGGCTGCTGAAATGCTTTCCTCGGAGAGGTTTTTTGAATCTATTACATAGGAAAAAGTTATCAGGGGGCGCGAATCACGTAAATTCGGTAGTTGTTGGATGGTATTCGTGTTGTAGGAAGGCTAGCGAAGCTTTGAAATCGTTTTAAAAATAAATTTACTCGTTATCGGTCATTCCAATCCATTTTTAGAATTCTTAAAAATCGCCAACACGCTCAGACACACGTGTATTTAACTCGGCGTCACTTTCACAACTGATGAGGAAATTACACCAAAGTTTTGCGGGAGTATCAGAGACAGTTGAGCAATGAAACAAACAGAAAATGCTAGAATTTTCGAATCAAGGTGGTACAGCGCCAATCGGTTCGAATTACTCTCCGCTTGCGCTGGCGCACGTACTGCTAGGATTGCCGCCAGAAACGTCCAGCGTCCAGCTGTACGCAGTTTCCGATTTTATGCGCCTCGCAAAAAAAAAAAGAAGTGTTCGAAACACAAAATGCAAGGGTACCGAATTCGAATGTCGAATGCAAATCGACGGAGGGTCGGCAGCTCACCTCGGGGAGGTGCACCGGACCCTTGCCGTTGCGAGAAAATGCAACAAAACCGTTACCTCGATTCGATTCTTTCCGCACTATCCAGCGTCCAGCCCCGAGAGGCTTACCCTTAGAGCCCGGAGCAGCATTGGCGAGCCCTTTTAATGACCGTTGCTGCCGGCCGGTCGGCGTGTCCGAAAAAACCGAAGGACCTTTTACGCAAACCGGATCGTAAAACGCAAGCAGCGAGAGTGAGCGAATAAGCGATAGTTATTCGAGAAAATCGAATTTACAAAATCGAATCGAGGCTCGAGAAAGAAAAGAAGTGAGACTATGCAGTGCAGTGTCTCTCGCTCACACACAGGATCACGTTTCGAATGGGGCAGCTTGAATAGGTGAAATAAATTTCCCTACTCGCCTGGCGGCAGATGAATTTTGGACATTTCCAATCTTTTGGTTGTTGTTTTTTTTTTGAATGGAAAATGACCAATTTTTTCATTCAAACTTGTTTTTTTGGATCGATTCAGCAAACTGCTGCAAGCTGCAAAGTTTTTTTTGCTCCTCTTCATCTCCTGTGTGTTGTTTTGAGGGGGATCTTTAGATTTTAGAGTTCGGAGGACTTGAGGACGCGTGCTTTTTTCGGGTTTTGGTTTGATGCTTTTTTAATGCTGTGCCCCGGGATCACCGGGATCGGTGGTCTCGATTACTGGTGCCGGCCAGTGATGGTCGCGCCAGGCCCATTAACTGTCTCCCGTGTGCTCTCTGGAGGTGATTGTTTTGATCGGTGTTCGCTTACCTTTGCTGTAACGGAATCGGCTCGGAGTTCGGATCTGTTGCCAGCATACGGCGCGTTGATATGACTGCCACCGCAGCCACCTCCCGGGGGCTACCGTGTGGCACGAGCCACAGGAGCACAAAAAAACCGACCGGGCCACGCAGAGTGACCTTTGTTTAGATTTGGGACAGGGAAATGGTGCTCCTGCTGACAGATTCGGCATTGTGTTCGATTTATTTCGTATCAAGTTAGCAGAATGTGGGCTGTTTGGACAGTTGCAGGAAGCATCGGCGTCTGCTGCAAGCTGAACCGATTCTGTTCGACCCAAAACATGTTGATTGTATTGTTTTCTGGTAACACATTTTAGAGATGAAATCAAAAGTGTAAGCAATAAATAGGATTGATAGAATAGGCGATGATAGAAATTTACGTTCGCAGGATTTTCATCGAAGCAACACCCAATCAAAGAAGGCCTTTTCTATGTAAATGCTATTTTCATACCAATATTTGTGTAACTTTCCTTACAACGGCAACAGGGGTGTAGCGCTTTCTATTACCAGAAAACACGGAAACATAATTTATTGCTCAATCAACGCCGAACGGCCAAATTCCCAACGGCACCGAATCGCAGTCAAAATGGCGTCCGGCAGCAGCTTGCCGGGAACCGCGATTCCCGCCATTAGGGCGTTGGGAATGCAAATTCGAGAGCCTCGGCCGAGACGGCCGGTACGTACCCCTATTGTTCAACCCTCCATTTTATCGATCCCCGACCCGGGTGAATCCCTTTCGCACAGGCTGTGCTGGATAGTGCAGCGAATCGAGCGAAATCAATGGCCGGATCGGACGGACGCCTTGCCGGGTGGATGTGGACCCTTGCCGAGTTGTGCACCGGTTTTCCCGCCAGACCGAACTAGACACCCTTTTCCCGGAACCCGAAGCAGCCCCGTGAGTCCCCGCGAATCGGTTGCAGAAGGATGTTTGTTATCCTTCCGCTTCCTTGCTGGGTTCGGTGTCGAGCACAACAATAGCCCGATTGCATATTCCGTCCCGCTTTATGAGCTGGTCATTCCGTTGCAATACTCACCGGACGCACCGTGATGGGAAAGGATAATGAAGGTTGGGAGAAGTGGGAGCTCGATCGAAACGTAGGACACGCCGCCGGTTCGCCGGTTGCGTGTTACCAACAGCACCAAAAGAGAGGCAATGGAAAGTGAAGCATCATACGTATCGTTTTTTGGTTTCTTCCTTTTCCACAATTCTCAACAATTTTACCGTTTCCCGGGCCGTGTGTGATCGGGGTGTGTTGCGTACGGCCGAAAATAAAGACACGCCACCAAGCCCGGACATCGGTGCCGACCGATGGGGTACCTCGGCAAACCTCCGAGCACCCGAACTCTCGCAATCGACGCTGACGGAACAGGCCAAAGGTTACGGCGACAGATGTTGCGATTCCGGAAGCACAGCCCTGAAGCGAGCGAGCGCGCGCGCGTGCTCCTGCCAGTGCCTTGCCGTGTCCTCGTGGCAACCGGCTACGGAAGCCGCTGGATTTTTCAAAAAATATTTTTTCTTTTCTCCTATCCGGTGAGTGTGTGTGCGAGCCCCTGGCATCGGAGGGCGCTGATGGACGGATCCGAATTTGACAGTTTTTCAGCGCAGTGAATCTTTTTTTCTGGCCATGGCCATGCCCGTAGGCTGCCTTCGCTCGCTTCGTCCGGTAGCTTTGAATCGATAGTGGAACGTTGTTGATGATGATGATGATGATCGAAGTATGCTGATAGATGTCCTCCGATCATGTCACGCCGATGGGGTGTACCGATAACATCGTCGTGGAGCGGAGAGGACATGACAAATAATCGCCGCAAGTACTTTGCCGATCGGTGGTTCAGGTTGTGTCAGCAATGCAATGTCTATAAAAAATGCGGAACAGAAAGCTTCGCTTAAAGCTAGGACCATATTTGATGAATTAATCCTCGTAAACACGATATGAGTCGATATGAATGGTTAGTGTTCATCTAGTACTCCTGCGCGAGGGCGTTCCTGTCATCCCCAGCAGCTATCGATGGGCCACATCAGCAGATTAGGAGCAATGTGCGTGTGTGTAGATAAGATTGATATCGAGAACGCCTCAAGAGACCAAACAATGCAAACAACAAGTGATTAACTTTTCTCCATTTATTTAAACAACAAACAGAAGCAAGAACGCCCTTTTCGAGCTAAATATTGGTTAGCTTAATCATCCATTAAGGCCCTGTGCCTTTATTCTTCTGCTATAACTGCACGGCCCAAAAGGTTGCCCAAACAATTCCGGGGCCAATGTCGGTACACAAGCGTGACAGTTTCTTTTCTCCAATCCGATCGTATCCTTTCCTTTCACGGTGCACAAGAACGCGCCCGACGGTCGACCGAAAAAAAAACTAAGATGGATTCAATCAAACAACATCAACCGTCAACCGTCGTACCATTTTGTAATTTGCTCCCGGGCAGGCAGGCCGGCTTTTTTTTCTTCCTCCGGTTGTTGCCAATGAGCCGGGACGCGAAAGGTTTCCACAAAAACGGGAAAGGATTTGCTGCTTGCTGGTTCACTTTCACTCCCAGCCCGTGCGGCGGTGTGGGCCCCTCCTTACTCTCCTATTTGCGATAGGATTGCGACGGAACGGAACGAAACGACATCCCTGCAGAAGCGCCGCACCAGCGCAGGTTATGGAGCTGAAAGCTTTCTTGAGCGGGGTTGAGTAGGTCTCCGACGCAGGATCGGGCGCTCGACGACGCATTTGTTGTCAAACATATCGCATTCACACGAGGCACACACGAGGGCAGGAAGGCGAGCCCTTTCTTCCCGGTTCAATATTGGCACAGTCCCGATGGACCCTGCAATTGGGCCTCTCCAGTGTCCTTTTTTCTAAATTTAGTTTTTTTCCTCCTTTCGGTCGGTGATGGATTTCTTTTTATGTAATGCGCCGTGGTGTGCCGAAAAGTTGCCGAATTCCGACAAAGACTCAAAGGCCGGGGCGGAGCACGGGAATGATTGAAGGGATTAGCTTTGGGCCTCGGGGGCCGTCAGAAGCCTTTGAACCCGTTTCGGGAAGGCGGCCATCACCGGCGGTGATCCCGTGTCTTCGAGAAGTCGATAGGTGATCGGTAATTAGGACCGAAATTATAGGGTTTCTATGCCCGGCACGGCCCGGCCAAGCAAAACTACGCAAGGCAGGACCTCTCCCGACCCGAATGTCCTGGCCAAGGATCGATTGCTGTTTGACCTCTCGGGCGGCTCCCGCCCGATCGGATCGGAACGCAACGGATACGCCAGGATGGAAGGATCCTTTTTTGGGAGATTGCTTTCCGATTCCGAGGCCCTGCGGATACCCAGGCGGCTTGTTAGAAGCAAATAAACAACACACTCCGAATGGGCCCGAATCGGTGGGCGCGATCGTTATCTTTCGGTCTAATTTGGACGGATTTATTTGATTTTTCGTGCCACGGCATCGGCAATCAAATTGTTGTTCAAACAGTTGACTTCCTTCCACGAACCCGCGTGAGCTGAGCGATAATTCACACCACTTCCGGTGTCGATGTCGGGAACGGGGTACGGTCGACGCACAGGACCCACGGGTACCCTTCATTGAAGCACGGGTTGTGGGGAACCATAAATCAACCTGTCGTAAAACACACACATACACGACCCGTAAGGCGACCACTTTTCGGCGGTCAACCGGGAAAGGGAGCACACGTATGTAAAGCCCGGAGTTATGAAAGGATCTTAAATTATAATTTGCCGCCACAACCACCAACCCGGCTACCAACGAAATTGCTGGCCCCCCGCAACCCGTTTCGGGAACCCTTATCCCTTTTCCAGTCTTTTAATTTCAGATAAGTGCCCGGTATAAGTCCACCGCAGCGGGTTGCGTGAGGCTCTCTTTCTCTGTTACTGCCTTAACGGGGTGGGGGGACGAATTCGTCAGGACACACGTTCGGGTCAGCCGGCCTGGATGACTTTCTCGGCACGTTAATCGCCGGTGACCCGGCAACGATAAGGATAAGCTCGGGAAGGAGTATCCGGGAAGTGCCCAACGAAGCAAGGCGAAAGCGAACCGAAAGGCGAAGCGAGAAAAGAAAGGGGTGACACGTGTAGATAAGGGATCTCGGGGCGGATTGCGGCAAATGAAATTTATTCAGTGGTTGGCTCGAAATAAAATGTCACCCTTTTATGGAGAGACCCTTTTTTTACGCCGTGGACCGTACGCCGAAGTCCCGAATGTCCTTCGGCGCGAAAGGGAGCCCAGCACTGGCTGGCACGTAGATCGTAGATAGGCGAATCGATTAACTCCCGTGGAAGACGCATGTTGTGCATTGGAATTTCTCTTGATCAGGTCCTGGCCGGGTTCGTTCGGCTCGACGCCAAGGTGCTAGGAGGAGATCGTCGGTGTGAAACCGGACCCAACCACGGACCATTAGGTGAAGTATTTTCTAACCCGACATTTTTAAGGTCACCTTTCTTATGCTGATGAAGAGATTACAAGGCCATTCGTGGGCTTTTGCTTTCAAAAGGGAGGCAAACGGAATGCTTTTCTAGCTCGCTTTTCTTTCTCGGTCCGGCTCATAAAGTGTTCATTTCAACATTATGTTAGTACAATTTGTCGAGCATACTCTCCGAGCACACTGTCCCGAAGCCGAAGGTCCTCGACGCATAAGAGCATTCATATTGTTTGCCAGAGTTTGATTGTTGGCTCCGCTCCAAACGATGATACCACTGGCCCATTCATTGCTGATTGAAGGATTTATCAAGCACCGTGGGCGTCCGTTTGATGGCGTTCCGTTATGGACGGGGAGCATGAAAATATCGGTAACGGTGATTGTACGGTGATCGTGAGGGAGAAAATAATCACGAATCCCGGGGCCGTAAACATGGCCAGGCACACCATTTTGACAATGCGCGCCCATTCAAGGGCCGTCAGTTCAACGTCATTCATCTCGAGGCCCCTTCGAGTGGGGGGCGCCTCGAGCTGGGGGCAGGCACATGATGAGACGGCAGCCCCCAACTACGGGCTGTGCGCAATGTGACACTAAAGCAAATCAAATTCATTTCGTCACCGAATCGATGGAGCCCGCGAGTCGAGTGTTTGATTCTTTCCGGCCGAATTGTTCCTCGCCAAAGCGACCATCCAAGCCGGCGACGTGGAGCATAAAGTATTCAATAGGAGCATGCCATGCTCCGGCTCCTTCGAGCCGGGTTTGTCGAGAAAAGTTTGCGCCGTGCCACCGAAGAACACTTAATTTGTATTTTTTTTTCTTTCCACGAAAAAAGCGAACGATCCGCACCAGCGGTTGCCTTATTTGATTTGTGTGTGTGTGTGTTTTGGGTATTTTTTATGTGCTAGGAACGAGTAGGAAGCCGCACAACCGACCGACGTGTGTTTGTTTGATAGAGGCCACATGGACACACGGCCGGCTGTAATTTAAAACGTTTTCGGTTGGCAATTAGAAAACGCAAACTTCCTAAACCTGGTCGCGCGCCCGGTGAGCTCGGAGCATCAAATCCCCTCCAAGGGAGCTCCAAATTTCATCACATGGCACGTGGTGGTGGACCTCCGACGGTGTGTTTACCTTCGCGCGACGCTCGTTGCCGGGCCCGCGAAGTTGCATTCGTCCCGACTGCAGGGCGCCACCGTGTGCATCGTGACGCTGTGACAGCTGCATCCTCCCGCTGCTCGAGCTCGTGCCCACGGTTTTCGCTTTCAAACCGGCAGCCGGAACCGGCAAACGAAAGTGAGGACAACAAGCTGGGACATTGAAAGTAAAAAAAAAAAAAAAACAAACGGTACCTCAAACAAGCGGCGAAAGAGCGATCGGAAAAAATCGGAGTGGCTCTGCGGTTAATTGGAAATTAATCACAGCGCACCGTCGCAGCATCCTCGGAACCTTCATTTCGCGTTCCGGCGTCGGTTTTGTGAATGGGCAAAAAAGTTAAATGCACCACATCCTGGCCACCGACCGAGACGACGACGAACCGTCCCGTGCCTCAAATCAAGCTGCAACGTTCCGTTCCGTTCGGTTCGGTTCGGTTCGGGGTTGAAATTAATACTTTTCCCTGGAGGTTCCCGGTTCCCCCCGGATGCCTTTCTTAAGAGCGTTCGCCAAAGGATCCGGAGGCCCGCGTGCGTAAGTAATGACTTCCTGGTGTCCCGCTGTGTCGTTGATCGCATTTGTTTCCTCCGAGCCGACGACTGACCCGGACACCCGGTAATTAGGCCCACCCTGGCTCGATTGGTGGCCAAACAGCGTGCTCGTCGTGATTCCCGAGTCCCGAATTGCAGCGATAATTATAAGGCTGCCCGACTGAGTTGAGGACTAAAGAAACCCGAAAAAGGACACCGAGTCTGAGGTCGATCTCCGAGCGCGATCTCCGCTGTGATCAACCACTTTCGGTTTCGCTTGCCTTTCTAGAGGACCTCAACTAACTCCAAACCGCGTACCAGAAATCCCACAACTGCGTCAAGCAGTGCGTGTTTAGCGCAAACACTGCCAAGAGCCCTCTGGGCCCAAGAACTGCGCGCAATCTCTGGCTGGGTCTCTGGAAGGTTTCCCACCAAAAACTCTTTAGTTTTACGACACCGCGCACCTGCCTACCATTTGGCTTCATAGCGCGCGGCCTCGGCCACTCAAGCGCAGCTCAGACCCTACAATTTCGCCAACGACCGACATTTGCGCCGCGAAACGATGGGCTCTCCACATCGACAGGGTGCCCATAAAAACCCCGGCCTCAGACCTAGAAGTGGAACCAGGCTTTGGTGACCTCGGCGAAAGAGAGAGATTTGCCTGTCAGTCGCCGCTTGCAGTTCGCGTTTTATGTTGCGCCCGCAATCATCCGGCGGCCGGATAAGGTATAAAGTTTATGATATTGATAAAATTTAACCCGACCTAGAGCCTAGAGCTCCTGCGCCCGGTTACGACCACGCGCGCGACCAGTCCTTCGAGGACGCGAGTGACACCGCGAGCACCGGTTCGGGCTGGAAGGTAAACGAAATTTATGAAAATCGCTTCGTTTATCACGCGACAAACTCGTAAAACCTCAAATCCAAACGTTACGCGGCCGCCGTTACGTAAGGGTTATGTGCGGAGGCACCGCGGTGGCATGGCGGTGGTCCCGGGACCCGTTATTTACGCGCACGGCGAAACGCAACCGAGTTTTGGGAGGGGGTGGCACAATTTACGGTTATGTCACGGCACGGTGACGGTCTCTTGTCAGTCAACCCGGTCCGGGCAGGTCCGCGGTTTGGGCCGTTTTCGGAGGGTTCTACTTGTAGCGTCCGCAGGTCGAGCCCGAACCCATTTCGTGGCACCGGCCACTTTCTTGTGGACACTTTACGCGACCGAGAGCGCGCAAGAGTTTGAGATAAGATGGGCGTAATTACCATGTAATGGCGCTAATTAAATGTGCCACCGGGTGATATCCATGAAGGAGTCCGTACGATTTCGGGAACCACGGACGGTCCGTTGTTTCGGTCCCGACTCTTTGTGACCGCCTGACATGCCAACGGACCGTAAATAGCCCCGCGGTTGCCATGGTTGGACGGTGACAAAGTGACACGCGTGAAGTGATTGGTTCGTGTCGCGCGTACCATGCACAACCCGTCCTCGAGGGCGGTTGCAAATTTATTCTCAATCTTGAAGCGATATTTTCCACGGGGCCATCGGCACCATCGGCGAGTCGAGCCGAACCGAGCAGCTTAAAGTGTTACCATTTCAAACTGTCACAACACCTCCCCGCGCGGCGATGGCCATAAGTCACGCCAACCCGTCTGACTGACTGACTGAAACATTTTCTGCTGAGTGCGAAAACCCCGCGTCCCCATGAAAAATAGGATGGAAAAAACTAATCGCAGTCGCCATCGCCATGTCAGCTGTCAGGCCGTTGGAAGCGGGCGATTCGTTTTGCCGGACGGAGACGCGAACAGTCTGTCGGCGCGGAAGTTTGCCTTTCAGCGATCGTTTAGCGCGAACAACTCGTGCGTGAACTCTTTCTCACTCACGCCGGGGGTGTCATGTTTAGTTTAAATTTTCCGTGCATTTTCCGTGACTTCCGCGCTCGTCCGGTGTGTTTCTGTCACCGGTTAATGGTCGTCGAAGCGTCGTGCGCCATGTTTTGTCCGCCAGCAACAAAAAGGGTAGCTCCACCTCTTTCGCGGTCGCTTCGGTGGCCCACGCATTAACCAATAGGAAGCGCCCGGTTTCGTCCGCGAAAGAGTAACGAAACGGTTAAACGAAGAAGCGAACAACCCCACCCAACCCAACCCAACACACACACGCGAGAGCATGATAAATTTCTCGACACGGCTGCACGGCTTGCTGCGATGCTGCATTTGTTTACACATTTTCGAAACGACGGCCGCCGCCGACGATCGGGACGAGAATTAAATTGAAGAAACAAGAGCCAAGAACCCCGCGGCCAACACACGTGGCACGCGTCGGTCGCGCTGTCGCGAGAAGGGGAGATCTTTTTTTAGCCATATACACACACACACACCCGTCACCACCCCGGGGCCTGGGCCGGCGTATGGACTTAAGTCACACACAGACACACGGTCATAAACACTTCCGCGTTTGCGTTGGAAAAATGGTCTCCAGCTTCGACACCGATGCCAAAGGGCTGCCCGCTTCGGCCGGGGACAACAACCTAACAACGTCCCGGCATTGGTCGGTACTCCCGGGTGCCAGGGGGGGTTTTACAGGATCCCTGGAAGCCAGGATTGGGTGGTTAAAAATAGCCGCGCGGGGTTAATGGAATCAACCGCACCGATCCGAAGGAGTGTGTTCCCGGGCCGAGTTTCTTAGAGTTTTTATTTTAAAAAAGGAAAGAAAAACAAAAAGCGTGCACCCCAAACGATGATGCACGCGCGCCGATGCGAAGGGTGAACGACACCCGGGGATCCCCAGGTCTGGAAGGAGTGCTGGTGTCTCGTGCGGTGTGTCGTGGCGAGTGTAATCCGAAACACCCGCCAAGCCAGCCAAGGGTTCCCCCACGCTTGTGCTGGCTGGTGGGGGTGAGAGGTTGTTCTGGCTGCTCTTGTGACAACAAGCACCATCCATCGGACTCGACGCACGGACGCGACGCGACTGTGCGTGACACGCACGAGAGAGAGAGTGCGCCCTGAGATGTGCCGTGTGCGAGCATAAAAAATGGCCTTTTATTCCGATATTATGTAAATACGGCTCGGTCCATATATTATTTACAGAAGCGGGAGAACCCCCCCCCGGTGGTAGGGAGCCCGGAACCACCCCAAAGCATACCGCCCGACGTGGCCGCCGGAAAATGAAGCATACGCGCCGGAGTCGATTCCGGAGTCCGGAGACCGAAAATGGATGCAGTAGCAATGGGAGCATTCCGATCCGATGTTGGCCCGCGGAATGTTTGTTGTCGGCCAGCATCCGAGCATCGGGCAGGCGATTCAACCACACACACACACACTTTCAACGGCATGGAATGCCCCCGGACGATGCGATGCGATGTGCGGTATGCGGCCACGATACCGATAATTTGTAACTATTATGAGCGCAATGATCAAGCGAAATCATCTGGCACTGATGAGCGTCATCAGACATGGCCACAGCGAGCATTATGCTGTGTGTGTGTCGGGTGGGGGGGATTAATTATTTTCCGCAGCGCAGAGCTCCAAACGGTGCTCCAGTCTGCAGTACCCGGGACGCCGATTCTAATAACGAACCGGAGTTTTGGATTGTTCCCGTGGCGTAGACAAAAAATGATGCTTCTCGTACCTCCGCTCACCTAGCGGCCAGTGCAGGTCCGAACACTTTTTACTACTTTTTCGACGAAAAATTGGACCCACACAGAACGAGGGTCCGCAGGCTCTGGGGTGCGACCTTCCGACCCGAGAGTGCATCGTAAAACAATCCCGGTATCGGTCGCAATCTGCCATGCTCCGGATCCCGGTAATCTGGACCGAGCGGACCAAATGACTTTTCAACGATGGGCTTTTGCAGTTTGACGTAAGCCGGGCTTCGGGCTGCAAATTGTTTTATTTGGTTTTTGTTTTTTGGATAGCTCCGGTTGTTCTTCGGTCACATCACAAATTCGCACAACATCACCCGGTCGGTCGGTCGGTGGCCATCAAAACCCAAGGCCGGTGTCGTAAAAAACCGGCAACATAATTTCTCATGCTCCTCATGCTAATTGCTGCCGCATGCTGGCCCGCTGTCGTTCGCCATCGGTTTGGGTTATGTTTTTTCTCGCACACGGCTTCCCGATCCCGTTACATTATTGGCCGCCCTGTGAGGAGTGTCCTCCCTGTCCACTGTCACCGATCGCCGTGGTTTGCAAATTGTTTT
This sequence comes from Anopheles cruzii, assembly GCF_943734635.1. Taxonomy (NCBI): domain Eukaryota; kingdom Metazoa; phylum Arthropoda; class Insecta; order Diptera; family Culicidae; genus Anopheles; species Anopheles cruzii. The sequence continues at coordinate 15,877,433 of NC_069144.1, read as the reverse complement.
ATGTGCCGAGCCGAACCTGAAACCCCCGCCAGCTTTCCGCTCCAGTTTGGTAGTGGCAAGGGACCGACCGATCCGCTACCTCCGGGAGGCTTTTCCGTACTCCTCGGGACAGTAAAACACGGCACGACATGGCACGGCACGGCCCGCACTACCTGCCACTGTCCGGCTTTCTCAATTGGACCGGGGCGCGTATGGAAGAGGTAAAATATTCCGCTCCCACACACTGCCGGGGTGACAGCAACGACGGCGATGACGACTGTCGGCAATAAAAAAAAACGCACACGAAATGTGCACCGTTTTACAACGGCCACCTAGTCCCTGGGCCTGCGGCAGCCAATAAATTATGCCAAAAAATTGAACAGTAACTTTTTGTTTGTTTTTTATGCTTGGCTGTGCCGCATTTACAACTCCGCCGGGTGGGTCCATAAACCGACAGGACACTCCGGGCCGGAGCTCTCACTCGCCGGCCCCGTCTTCGGAGGCGGCGCCTTCCGACGGCGGCCGCCGTATGAAGCTTTCACTTTTTTATGTACGATGCTCCGCTTTGTTGTGTGATTGTAAAAAAGTTGACGTTCTGGCCCGCAAAAGAAAAAAGTCGAAACGATAAAAAATGGCTTCTCGGGCGATGAGTGTTTGTTTGTTTTTTTAAGCTCCCGATGATTGCGGTGCTGTTAGGCGGTAGCGCTTTTTTTATGCCTCCTCCAGGTCCTTCCAGAGGCACCGGGGTTCACCCCTTTCGGAGGCCATAAAAAACCTACGGCCTCTTGTAAAAAACCTAGGGGACCTAGAGGATGGGAAGAGTCTGGGGAAAACGACGGGAATCAGGAGGAATAAAAGGGGTGACCGAGGGGCGCGCTCGTTATGCGTAACATGGGATGGGCCACGGGGCTTGGTAGAAGATTTTTTGCTTACATTTTCATGCCCGAAACGAAAATGGCCGACCGGAGAAGGGCGTGCTTTGGAAGAGTTGGAGCTTCATCGGAGTCAGGGAATTTGTCGGATTTAACGGAATGGATGAGTGTTACTTCATATTTATATGATTATCTGAAGTATGGGTACGGATTTTTGCATCACATTTTCGTGATCATTTAGACACAAATTTGATCCTGATCGCTACGTAACCACCGCAGTTGCCTGACTTGGCACCATTTGATTTCTGCTTATTCGTTAAACTCAAGAAGCCGCTCCGAGGACACCTTTTGCAGTCCTAGTAGTTGAGATAGGAGCCGAAACGAAGAATTTGTTGAAGGTTATTCCTAAGAAGAACTTTTCGGACCGTTTCGAAAATAGGAACAAATGTAGACATAGATGAATTCCATAGAGTAGGGATTATTTGAAAGATGTTTGTAGTTTAGCGTTAGTAATATTTCGTTTTGCATACCCTCAAATAGATGTTCAACGTAAAGTGACACGCACCAAGGGTGTCCTATAATTTTTCGCCTTAATAATTTGATTATTATTAAATATCGACACTTACCAGAAGAATCACATTGTAATTTGTGGTTCAAACCACTTAGACCTCACTTACTGTCCGTTCTGATTCGACCGGAACCCTTTCTGGCCCTCTTTAACCGTGGCGAACGAACATAAACGCTTGAACCCCTTTTGGTCGAGAAGGAGGGGTCTCTCGTCCCGTTCACACGCCACTCCAAATCGGACGAA